>NC_135639.1:2742500-2915000 GCF_053574225.1 Canis aureus
CGCCTGGCAGGTCTGGTCCTGCAGGAGGCCACTGCCACCCCGGGAACCCGGTTTCCTCACCTCTGAGCTGGCACAGTCTGGGCTCCCTGGAGTCGGGGAGAGACCCTCCGCCCCCCACCCCCCCCCGGCTCGCCGGGGAGGGGCTCCGGCCTGGCCTCAGCTTATTACAAACTCCGTTCCTTTTTATTACAGCCCAAGGTAGGGAAAGTTAAACGTAAGCCCCCCATTTGTATTCAAAATTAACTAAACTCTGGATTAATCCGCACAGTCGTAAACTGGAGGTAGGCGTGCAGACGTGGATAAGACAAAACTCGGTGCATCCAAGCCCCCGGGCACCGCGCACACTCTCTGAACGTGAAGGCATTTATGAAGTCCTTTACAACGTGCAGTCAAAGAGGTTAATTGAAAAATTTCTTAATGTCATTATGAAAGAACTAGATTAACCCAAGTTAATTCACTTTATTGTTCAAAATAAAGAGGAATAAGCACTGAACTCACTTGCAAATTTGGGGCGTGAATTAGGGGTGAGATGTTGTCTTTAAGGACTCTGCCAGTTTAATTAAGATATGGGAAATTGCTTATTGTTCTTCACCACTAAAGTGCTAGGAATTAACAGGCATATCTCCGCCGTGTGTGTGTGTTTAATACCCACAAGGCTCCGTCATCAAACCTCAGGAGCGGCCCGTCCGCAGGAGCCGCCCGGGGCCGGCAGGAGGGCCGGGGTGCAGGCTGCGCGGTCTCGGGCACCACGGACGCCCCTTCCTTCCCTCCACGCGGAGTCGGGCCCCGGGTGATGGCGAGGGTGGCGGGCTCTCCTCCCTGCACGCGGAACCGGGAGCTCGCGGCGCTTTCGCGGAAGCGGCAGGGGACTCACCCGTGTGCTCTTCCTCCAGGAGGTGTTGCTCAAGAGGGCGGCGGACCTGGTGGAAGCCTTGTACGGGATGCCCCACAACAACCAGGTAGGCCACTCGACGGGCCGGGGCTGCGGCGGGGGTCGGGCTCCCTGCGGCCTCTCTGGGCGCGCACGCACCTGCTCAGAGTCGGATCTGAGAAAGCCCCCGACGTCACGCCGGGTCCTCAGGGAGGAGACGACCGGTCAGTGTCGGGAGGCGGGAAGGAGAAGCCCCTCGACAGCCGTCCGGTGGATCCGCCGGTAGACGGGCCGTTGGGGGCCGCGCGGCTGGGAGGGCAGGTCGGGCACCCCCGGCCCATCTGCATCTCGCCTGGGGGTCTCTGGGGGGCAGACTCGAGGGCTTCTAGATGCGCCCCTGTGAGCCTGGGTCGGGTGCCCCCTCGCCGCCCGCCCCTGCGCCCGGGGGTGCAGCAGGGTAGGTGCCCACGCAGACGCGCCATTAAATCCCTTTCTGTTCTGAGACCAGGTTTCTCACGGCCTGGAAAGGGCCAGGGGCACGCCGCGGCCGTCATTTGGGTAGTGGGGCCAGCGGGGGGGTGGCCTGTGCTCCCCGGCGGGGCGGGAGGGACGTGGGAGCTTGAGGCACCTTCCTTCCCGCCCCAGGAGATCATCCTGAAGCGAGCGGCCGACATTGCCGAGGCGTTGTACAGCGTCCCCCGCAATCACAACCAGATCCCCACCCTGGGCAACACTCCCGCGCACACCGGCATGATGGGCGTGAACTCCTTCAGCAGCCAGCTAGCCGTCAACGTGTCCGAGACCTCACAAGCCAACGACCAAGGTAGGCCGTCGTGCCAGGCCGTGCCCGTGCCCTGGACGTGCTCCCAGGCTCTGCTGGGACTCAGCCGCGGCCGCCCGTGTCCTGGGCCCGGCGGGGAAGGCGGGCAGCATCGTGCTCTCGGCAGCTCGGCGCGGGGAGGTCCTCAGGGCGGCCCTGCCTGGCGAGGGCACGGCAGGGCGCACCCCCAGAAGCCAGAGCTAACTTATTGCAACGGTACCTGGCTGCCACTCCGCCTACTGGTTTTTGCTAGAAGTTTCCTTGAAAGGCTGGGAGGAGCCACACGACAGCTGTGGTGGAGTAAGAGGACAGGACCCTTCTTGCATATGTCGCACGGGTGGGACTTGGAAGGAGTAAGTGCAGAGGAACCCACAGTGTCCCCCGAGCCCCGCTCTCGGGCGCACCTCCTCCCATCAGGACCCCGAGGTGTGAGCCAGTCCCAGCGCCCCTTAGTTCCCCCCATCCAGCCTGCGAGGGCAGCAGCCTCAGGAAGCCGCCGAGCCTCCTCCGTTCACCTGCGCTCCCGCTCCTGCCCCCCCCACCCCCTGCACTCACAGGACTAGGAACCAGACAGACAAAGACCCCCAAACAGCCCTTCCTGGGGAGTTACGGCCACAAACAAGCTCTCCCTGTCAGCCATGGCATTTGAAGGTCTGCCGAGGCCGAAAGTTCACCTAGCGTGGGGGGACAGCCCCCGAACCCGAGCTGTCGGTAATTGCTTCCAAAGAAACCCCGCACGCACCTGCCGGTCAGCTCGAGGCGGCCGGGCCGGCTGTCGGAGCGGAGACAGGACGGGGCTCGGCGAGGCGGCGCCCGGTCGGGTTGGCGTGATCAGGGTACCGAGCTGGCTGGAGGCGCTAGGGCTGGCGCGGAGCGTGAGGTCAATTTAAAATGTTTAATATATGATAGAGATTTGCGGGGAAACCCCCCCCAAGTGTCTCTCCCTGATAATAACGTTATTTTTGGCCGGGGGGGGATTTTAACAGTCGGCTACAGTCGCAATACAAGCAGCGTGTCCCCGCGAGGCTACGTCCCCAGCAGTACTCCCCAGCAGTCCAATTACAACACAGTGAGCACTAGCATGAATGGATATGGAAGTGGCGCCATGGCCAATCTAGGGGTCCCTGGCTCGCCTGGATTTCTTAATGGCTCCTCCGCTAACTCTCCCTACGGCAGTAAGTGTCTGTTTTTGTCACACGTCATCACACAGATTCATGTTCACTACAAAGTCAAATGTGTGCATTGCTTGGCTGTTCTGTGATGTGAGCTGCTGGATACAAGGGAGGGTGGCTCTGGAGGCTGGGTGTCCGTGTGGCGACGGTAAATTGACCCCGCGACGGGCCCCGCGAGGCCACGTTGGAAACCCCGACAAAATGGGGCTGCCCGATTGGAGACCAAAGTCCAACCCGAGAGTTTGCCTGTTAACCCAGAGAGTGGCCGAGCCAGAACCGTGGCGTGCTTGTCTGGGGGACCCCGATGCTCCCGGCGAGGCCCCACGAGCGCTCTCTCTGTGTCGTGTTGCCGTGCCCGGCGCCGCGCGTCCTGACCATGTTTGCTTTGTTGCAGTAGTGCCGTCCAGCCCCACCATGGCAGCCTCTTCGGTCACCCTCCCTTCAAACTGTAGCGGCACACACAGCATTTTCTCATTCTCACCTGCCAATGTCATCTCTGCAGTGAAACAAAAGAGCGCCTTCGCGCCCGTGGTCCGGCCCCAAGCTTCTCCTCCTCCCTCCTGCACCAGCGCCAACGGGAACGGACTCCAAGGTGAGGGGCGACGCACTGGCCCCGCTGCTCCTGGAGCGCGGGCCGAACTGTCCCCCCAGGGCCCCCCCCAATCACCCCCGAGCCAGGGCAGCCCGGGCTGGGAGCCCCAGCCCTCCCTCGGGGTCCCCGCCCCCCGCCGCCGCGTGGCCGCTGCATGCTCCCCTTCCGTGGGCCGCCACGCGCTGCCCCTCCTGGCAGTCCCGCCAGGGCCACCCACCCGCGCCCCCCCACGGGTAACAGACTCTGTTGATGAAAACCACCGCCTCCTGCTGCCAACCTCACCCACGCGTCCTCTTGGCAAAGGGGCCCCTCCCCTGAGGAGGGGCAGCCGCTTTGGGAATCATGTGGAGCATAGCGGGGTGGGGGCCCCCCATTCCAGCCGTTCGGCAAACAGGCCTTCACGGCCGCCGCTGGCCCAGTGGGAAGCAGGGTGCACCCCGCCTGCAGCCCCGGGCCGGGGATGGCAGGTCCTCGTGCCACCTGCGGAGCCCGGCTCAGAGCCCACGTGCCCTCCGTGTCCTGAGACGCAGCCCGCCTTCCCGAGCTGGGGTAGCGGACCCCGGGGCGCCGGGCCCTCTGCCTTGGAAGCGGGTGCACCTAGCCCAGGGCCGTGCATGCGTGAAGGCTGGGCGGGAGCCCGTCTCTAAGCGCTCGCTCACACGTGTGCTCAGGAGGGAGAAGGGCTGGTCCCGAGGGCAGGGGGAGGCACCCCTTGGACGTGGCTGCCTCAGATGGGGCCGGGTCCCCTGGGCAGTGTAGGCCGCAGAGTGGCCTGTGAGGCGCGCGGCGGGTGGGCCACGCGAGTGCCCCTAGGCCTCGTGATCTTACGCGTGGCTCTTTGTGACTCACGGGGGCCACAGGCACTGAATTAAGTGGCCGTCATCTGGCCTCTTTCAGACACCACCTTTGGTATATGCTCCTCCCGGTGAAAATCAAATCCAGTTACTCCTTTAAAAAAATGAATCCATTCAACCAGTATTTACTGAGCGCCTACTATGTGCCAGGCTCTCTGCTGGGTGCTGAGGACGTTACCGTGGAGAAGACAAACTGGCCCTTTTGTGAAGTCGGTGGCATATTTCACTTTGATGAACTAATGCTCAAAAAAGGAACTGGAAAGGTATCCGTGATTTGAAATAATTGTCTTCCCAACATCTTAGCGTATGAGAGGGACGCCCAGGCCCCGCGAGCCGCCGACCGGCCTGCGGGCCAGCAGCGGCCCCCAGCCCAGAGCTGCTCGCAAGGCAGGTGGCCAGGTGCCACGGCCCGTCCACCGTCCACACGGTGCGGAGGCCCCGGGAGGACGGCACCACCTAAGCAGTGTGTACACACACGGGGCTGCCAAACCATAATGTTGTAACGGTGAGTCGGAGAGGAATTAATACTGTTGAGATTAATGAACTGGGAAATTGAAGCTCACATCACTACGTGAACAAATGTATTAATATGTTATACATAAATTAATGAGAATGATCATTCTGACAAAAATTAAACAACACTAAAGTTACAAGATTTTAAATTATATCCGTACCAGGAGTTCACTGGAAAGCGTCAGCCGCGCTTGGCATTTTAGCACCAAGTTTCTTATTGGGGAGAGGAGCGGAAAGAGCTCCCCGTAAGGTGGGGCCTGGCTCGGGTCTCTTCGGGGCCCCCGGCCGTCAGGTGGCAGGGCAGGTGGGCTGCGAGCGGCTTTGCTCGCGGAGAGCCCGCGACTCACCTTTACGATACGGAACGGCCGGCAGGAGGTCAGAGGCGAGGGTGAGAGCAGAGGGGAGACTGAGGCGCATCCAGTGTTCCCGGAGGGAGCGAGTGCGGGTCCCGCCGGGCCTGCGCCCCAGACGCCACCAGGTTGGTTCCCATCTGTCCACCGAGGTGGCCTCCGCCCGCTAGAGACGAGCCCCTGAGCCCCGGGGAAGCGGCAGCCTTTCCCTCCCCGAGGAGGGCTGCGGCCGGGAGGCCGTGGGGGGGGCCCCGGCCCCCGGAGGTAGCCGAGCCCGGGCTGGTGGGCGGCCCACGTCCCGCGCTGAGCGGAGGCCGCGGGGCCCGCGACGGGGCGGCCCAGTAACCCGCGGCCCTCTCTCTTTCAGCTATGTCTGGGCTGGTAGTCCCGCCGATGTGAGGGGCTGCCGCCTCCCGCAGCGCCCGCGCCCAAGGACGGACTTCAGGGGACACGTTTAGTGTCTGGGACCTGCTGCTGGAGACCGTGTCTGCGGAGGCTTCAGCAGCAGCGGAAACGCGACGAGAGACTTTGTTTAAAGATTTTATTTAAACTATTAAGAATCAACATGCAAACAGCCTACTTCTTCACGAACGATTCCATTTTATTGACTGAACTTTTCTCATATTTCCACATTTCTCGGTCCTGAAGACTAAGGAAAACAAAGCGACGCCTATTTTGTATAAAGTTTCTGACTCCGTCTTGGCTCTGTCTAGTACTTGCTATGTGTTGGGAGAAACTTTGTGAATGCACCATTTTGATTATCATGAAACACTGATGAAAAATGCCTCCGGACATTTTTCTGTGCTCATAACTTAGATTCACAATGGTTGTGTATCTCTATAATGTGAAATATTTTTTTGTGGTGAAAAAAAAAAAGGGGGCCAAGGAGGTGTGAGCCATCGAACTGGAAGAGAGGAGGACTACGACGTGACGAGGAGATTTCGGGGTGGCAGGGGCGGGGGGCGGGTTTATCATGGCTTAACTTCATCTTAATGAAATGAAACTTTGTAACTTATTGTAGTTAGAAATTGTAACTTTGATATTGAATTCTCTTGCCTTCAACAAGCACACTGACAGAAAAAAAAATGCTACTGTCTGTTGGTTTAACTATTCTCCCACTGCTAGAGCTTCCTGTTAAGCAAGTGTGATCTGCAACATTTTTTCAACTTTTGCTAGCACTGTATACTATTGCATTCTTAGGCTACTGTGAGGTCCATGTTTCTTGTACCAGAACTTGTCCTTTTGACTTCTAGCTCCTTCTTCCCTAATGTGTTTTGTATGTGGTTATAAAATTGTAGACTTTTGTGATTTTGCCAAAGTTGTAGCTAAATATTTATACACTTGTCTTGAATTTTTTTCAGATCCACTTAAATATTTAGAAAAAAAAAAAACAAAAAAACAAAACCCCCACCACCACGTTTTCTTCCTTATGTGTCTCATAAGGAATAAAATGGTCTCCATTCAACACTTTTCCATGAACACTTACAGTTGCTAAGGGACTTTCTTTTGTAACATATCGATTATAAATATTGTATTTATCTTTGAGACTTTGTACATTGGTTTTCCTGCCATTTTCTTTTTTCTCTCGTCTGTATTGGTTTTTGATCGTGGCCTGGTGTTGGGAAGAGCATTAAGCCAAGAGCTGTCTCTTTGATCTGTTTCTGTTAAAGTGAACTGGTGTCCTTGCATTTCATTTGTGCTTCCGATTTGCTTTTGTTGAGACTTCCCGTCCTTTTTTTTTCTTTTTTTTTTTATTTTGAGGAAAAGTCAAATTCATTGTTTATTTTTATATTATTTTTAAGTTATCTGAACAAATACTTTTGAAAAAAAAAAGTTCGTTGTATAGTCAAAACAAAACGGTGCCACTCGGCTGTGACAAATCCTAGTAGATTCCGTGCATGTGGAACAGCCGCAAAGAGGTGACACCGTTTGGGGCTGTGTCCTTATTTTATTTTTCTGTAGAATGTAAAAAAAAAAAAAAAAAAAAAAAATCATTTTAGCTGCCACCCATGACTTTGCCACATAGCTGAACTGTGTTTACTGGAAAAATTCAGAGGCCTAAAGTTTAAAATAAAATTTACTTCTGATGTTTTAATTAAAATGTTTGCCACATTAACTTCTCTGATGCCTTAAAAGTGGACTTCTTTAAAGAACCTTTGTGCTATTTTATCACAGGCTTACAACACAATCGTTAATCGATATTTCATTTGGAGATTTATGGTGTAAACACACACACACACACACACACACACACAAACAAAAGCACAAACCTGACGTTCCATGTGTCGCTCCATTCTGCGTCTGATTCTGCTGCGTTCCGTGTCTCCCTGGGGCCCACCTAGGATCCAGAGAGGTTTCGGGGGAACCAAAAATCACTGCTGGTTTTTAACTTTTTTTGAAACGACACCTTTTTTGTGGTCGGACCCCTGCAGCGCTGTCTGTACTTTTTAAAACCGGAATGACCTCCTTCAGATACTGTGCCTGTTCGTGCCAAACCCACAGTGAGACCAGGAGGGTCAGTCTTTCCCTTTGTGTTAAACGCCTCACAGACACAGCACAGCAGACGTTTCGCGAATTGCAGCAGAAATCAGATGTAAAACAAAAAGGAGGGACATTAAAAAACAACTTTCTTGACAAAAGAACAAAACCATGCACAACTTAGGAAAGTGTTCATTCGAGGGACTAAATAAAACAGCAGAATGTCCCGGTGGTCAGCGGGTCGCGGTCCGGCCCCATGACCGCTAAGGCTTAGCTACGTGGGAAAGCCTGAGAAGTCACTTTGGAACTAAATTGCCTCCGTTTTATTTTGTATAAGTAAGGGTTTGATCTAAAAAAACAAGCTCACGTGTACATGTTGAGAACGTTTGCAAGTTTCCTCATCCCTGCACTCGGTTTGTGTTTTAGATTAATTAGTCAATGCCCCTCATCGCTTCATTGTCTCAAAATTGAGCGCTTCACTAAATGGTAGATTTTACTGTTAAAGACCCTACAATAAGATTGTTTTATCTGTACATTTTTTCAGATATTTAACTGTATAAAAATGTTCATTTTACACAATATTTAATTAAAGTATTTCTTGTCTGTGAATTTCACTTTGGGTAATTTTATCTGTTTTGATTCGAATGCAAGGCAAAACGCATGCATACGTTAGACTGGGCTGGGTGGAGGGTGGGGGGTGGGGGTGGTTCCCTTTCAGAACCTGGGCCCCGGGGCTGCATCTTGGGGCAAGATAAAGGTCATTCATGGAAGAAACTTTTACAAACTTCTCGGTCCTCAGACCGCCCTCTAACCTGCATAGAGAAATTCTTACCGTTCCTGAGACGGCTCAGTCCCCAGAGGGGCCATCTGTACGTATGTTGCACTCCATGTCTGTCGGGGACTGTGTGACAGAGGCCACAGCAGCACCCTGCAGTTAACCAACCACAAGATCGCCCACCCCCACCCCCGCCCTGGCCCTCCTGCCTCTGCTTCCAAACTGGAGGGTTTGGCAGGGAGGGAGCAAGGGCTCAGGCTACGCTAGATGGGCACGCTGATCCGAGAACCAGCTTCAGGCTCAGGCAGGTGGGCAGAGGCCAGGAGCCCAGACGGTAGAGCAGCTGAGGTCTGACGGGGATGCCATCACCCGGCCCAGGTGCAGGGCGGTGGCTCCTGTGGGCGGCACGGGGCTGTGGGCAGAGGCACCAGGCTAAGGAGAGCTTCTGATTCACACAAGGGCTCCTGCGAGTTCTCGGCCCTCCCCTTCCAGCTCATTCTGGATTTTTCACTTTCTCCTCAATGAGAGGCTGGTTTTGCATGTTTTGGCTTGCAGCTCTGTAACACATACACATAAGTGTGATCCAAATTAGTACTCACAAATGTCATCTTAATTACTTGTTCTGCTGAGCAAAACAGGAAACAATTATTCAAAACATAAAGAAACTTGTGAATACCTTTTTCTTCCGTCAATGACAATCGGGTTCCTTTGGCTGCATTTTTGTTTCCGCCTTAAAGAGATAGCAGAGAAGAAGAGGCTGGGGTGGGGGTAACTAGGCTGTGGAGGCCCACCCGTCCAGCCTGTCCCCCCCGGGGCTCCTTCCCGAGGTGCTGGGGGTGGGGCTGGGGCCTCCAGTCCCCTCCCTCCCCACTCGGAGCTGGTGCCAGAAGCGCCAGCCTGGGCGGCGGGGGGCGGGCTGGGGGGCGGGGCGCCGGGGGGGGGGGCTGCCTCCCCAGAGCTGGCTCCCCGGGCCCTACAACCTGGGGAGAAATTGTTTCATGTTTGTGTTTCGAATCAGGAGCGAGAACCGCATTCTCTCCAAATGTATGCCAATTATTGTCAGGCCGCCTTTTAAGGTCTTTCAAGCTTTTAAAGATTATTCAAAGCACTTGAAATGGGCTTCCATCTAATGCCTCATTTCATTGCATTAAACAGCCTAGTTAATAAAGAATCAATATATTCAAAGGGCAAGGTTATCTTTTGTCTATAAGGGGTGGTGTCATTCTGAACCTTTTATAGTTCAAATGCTGAAAAAGACCTCATGAAATCCATAGTCATCAAGTAGGTCAGTGAGAGCAACAGAAGGAAGGGGAGGGAGCTGAAAGGGAAGAAAGGCTGCTCTCCTTTAGAACAACTCGGCCTTATCTCCTGGCTCCGAGCGCCGAACGGGTCCTCCGAAAATGTCAATTTCTCATCAAGACAAGAGGCCACGATGATCATTTTTTCCGGAGAATACATACAATTAAGAGAATGCAGAGGGGCGGCCGCGGCAGCGATTCGGAGCTGCCTGTCCCACGAGCTACGCGCTCCCTCCCAGCAGATAATAAGAGAGGTTGATAACTCAAGTGTCAATATGCCAAAGAGCGAGTTTTGAATGTGAGTCCTTGTGCTCTGAGCGCGCCCGGCCGATCCCAGGCCCTGATAACGGCGCAGCTGCCAACGGACACCACAGGTTGGCCCTCACAATTAATGCGATGAATAAATCACACAAAAGAGTCGGGAGGCTTTATACTCAGTGAGACAATCCCCTGTTTTACCCTTCAAGGATTCCTTTTATGTTGGAATAAGGTTGCTTTTAATGAAATTTAAACTCATCAGAGGAAATCAAAAACCTCCAATCAGATTACAAATTGATTTTTTGGTCATTTGTCATTTCCCAGTTTCACAGAGAGCAAGTTGCCAGTCCGGGGCCGGGGAGCCGGGGAGCCCCGCTCCCAGCGCCTGGCCCGGGACGCGCGGGGGCAGCGACTGCCACCCGTGGGGACTCGGACGCCCTCCCAAGCCATCCCCGCCGCCGGGCCCCAGGCCCCCATCGCCCTTGGTGGAGCTCCGTGACCACTGGGTGCACACCCACGATCCACTCGTGGCCAACAGGGCACGTCCTCTCAGAGCCGCAGTGTGACGTGGGAGCCGGGGGACCAGCTGGCCCTCCCACGCCGAGTGCCTGTCACCCGGGGCCCCCGAGGAAACCGGCCACCTCCCCCTCACTGTCCCGCGTGAGCCCAAGCGCTCCCTGCCCGGCACGGTTGGCCCTTGTCCGGGCCAGCGATGGGCCTCCCTGTGCTGCCACCAAACCTGGGCCACCCCGGGCCACCAGCTGCTGGGCGGACTGGGAGCTGCCCCAGGACGAGGCGCACCAGCCTTCCTCGACGTCCCTTCCCGAGCGGGGACGCCCAGCCAAGGCCACAAGGCCCGGCCGGTGCAGGGCCGGGGCGGGCGCTGCTTCAGGAGGGGAGGAAACACCACTCCCGATTCTAGAATGCCTGGAGACCGCCTTTAGAAATGCAGTCTCTAAAGTGAGGTGAAGAGTCCACGCGTTTCTGAAGAGCAAGTAAGCACCGCACCCCACACACACTTGCGAAACCCGGGGCTTTGCAGGTCATTTCAGCAGCCCCAGGGACCCTGTGCCGGAGCCCGTGACCCCCTCGGGAGGGACAACAACGGCTGTTCAGAGAGGTGACGTGACCAGCCTGAGGTCACAAGGCCAGAGGGACCAGGGCCAGAGGCGAAACCGAGTCTCAGACCTCCCAATCCTGCTCTTTCCAATGACTCGGTTTCAGCTGTCTTGGGTGGGGGCAGAGAGACAGAGACACAGAGACAGAAGAGACAGAGAGATGGAGCATCTGGATGGAAGGAGAACTACCACACCTCCCTGGAAGCTTCCAACCAAGCTCGGGGGACACATGCCCCCCCCCCCACCCCCCAGGGCTTGACGCAGCCAGGCCTCGTCAGCTGAAGCTCAGCGGGTCTTGTTTCTGGACACAGCCAAGGTCACAGGACCACGATTCCAAAGCTAAAGGCAGAGGTGCCTCTCCCCGGGGCCCTGGCAACAAACTAGGCGCCTCCGAGGAGCTGTCTCCCCGGTGCTTCTCACCAGCACCCTCGGGCCACTACACGGTCGGCATGTGGCCAGGGAGCCCACACGGGGCTGCGGAGAGCCTGCCGCCCGCGTCCACGGGGTACCCCGGGCCGCACCCAGCATCTGCAGTGCGAGCTGTGTGTAGGGGCCCTTCACGCGGCGCAGGGACAGGAGGGGGACAGGAAGGGAGGCAGTGCCAGCGGGACCAGGCTGCAAGGCCTGCGGCATCGGCCAAGTCCCCGGCCCCGGCAGGGCTCAGCCAAAGCTTCTGTCGTGGCTGGCAGGGGGGCAGGATGAGGGGGAGCGGGGAAAGCTCACTAGTGGTTCGGCCAGCAGGACCAGAGTGAGCGACAGCAAAGTCAGAGGGGTTGGCCAAGACAGAAGTGACGCGTCAGGGGGGCACACGGGCACCCCACCAGGCTGCCCCGTCGGACGGCTCCCACCGCCATGCTGATGGCAGGCTGGGGACAGCTCACTCACCTGACGGGGGCTGGGGGGACTCCTAGCCGAGACGAATCCTGAAACTTGTGTTTCCTGCCATAAAAGACCAAGCCCGGAACCACCACTGCAGCCCAAGGAACCCAGGCTGGTCTGGGCCTGGGGCCACCAGGAGACAGAGAGAAACTTGCGACAATTACAACAAAAGGGTTTATATCTCAATATACAATGAGCTTTTGCAAATCAATAAGACCAGATACCCTGAAGAAAAACAGGCAAATTCACAGTCCATTCACAAGGGAACAATACAAGTGATTGATAAGCTTTGGAAAATGTATTCAACCTTACTTAAAAATGCACATCAAAATAATGAGATGAAATTTTTTTCATCTATTAAATTAGAAAAGATTTTACTTAAAAGCTAATACTCAATCCTGTTGATGGAGAAATGGGCATTCTTAGAGTTGTCGATAGAAGAGTAAATTGGTACAGCCTTCTGGAAATCAATTTGACGTTATATCAAGAGACTTAACAATGTTCATATCCTTTGACCTGCTAATTCCACTTCTAGGAATCAATCTTAAGGAAATAATCAGAGATTAGGCAAGATTCAAGTACAAGATTGTTCGCTGCAGTAATATGTATTTAAAAAACTGGAAAGAACCCAAATACCTGAGAATAGCAAGTCTTAATTTATTATGGTATGGCCATATAATAGAATATTATATATTCTACAAAGCCATTAAGATCACAATTTTAAAGTATATTTAAGGAAATGGTAAATACTAATGATATCAAATTAAGGCGAAGCAGGCATGTGATACTGTGCATAAAACATAATTCAAAATTGTGAGTTTCTATGTCAAGAGAAGGCAAGAAAAAGAAATATATATTAATGTGACAGAATAGTAAATATTTGGAAAAAATAATAGAATTATAGCAGGATCAATGTTTGGTGTGTGTGGGAGGTAGAAGCTTCTAGAGGCCGCCCGGGGGTACCGGGGGCGCTGGTGATGCAAGACCACGTGGAATGGCAGCTGAGGCATGGGGACCGTCAGAGACCACGAGGCTGGTTGGACCTTAGAGAGGGAGGCTGAGGAGCGGTGCCCAGGGGTGCAGAGCCCAAGGGCCTCAGGGCCCCGGGGGGGGGGGGGCAGGGCCCAAGGGAGAGCAGCTGAATGCCCTGCTCCCGGCTTCTCCAGCATCCCTCGAGGCCTCGTACTGACTTCACCCTTACTTGTAGGGCTTCTGCTGCTAGCAACCAAACAGTTGGTGACCACACAAGGGAGAAAATTAGACGATACGTTAACTTGCTACAAGTTAAATAAAGCCTTGAAAGAAAAAATAATAATAAAGAATAAAATTACTGTCATAAGAAAATCCAAAAGAACTTAAGAAGTATTAAATTCAGTAAGTGGGATTTAGCAAGACTGATGAATATAAGGTCAACCTACAACCACATGTCTCTAATAGTAGGAATTTTTTCAAAAGCACACCACTTACAACGCCACAAATAATACCAACACCCAGGAAGAAAGCTGCCAATGTGATTGAAGATGACTGCCCAGAAAACCATATAATTGTTGAGAAATGCTTGGGATCCTGGAAATGGAGGTATTAAACATATTCATGGGTTGAAAAATTGCATCTTGCAAAGATGCCAGTTCTCCCCCAAAAAGACCTCGGGACCCAGTCTCAGTGTTGGTCCGGCTCCAGTAGCTCCTTTCCTGAGGCTGATAAGCTGCTCCTGGAATTTCCATGGAGCTGAGAGTGACCTCGAGGGGCTGTGGCAATGGGCAGAGTGGCCACCTGAGGTCTCACTCAGGCTGGGCGTCTGTACAAAAATCCCACACCTGGGGCCCTACACAGCAGACATTTCCGTCTCCCAGTTCTGGAGGCTGGGAAGTCCCAGCTCCGGGTGCTGGCAGGCCCGGTTGGTGGTGAGGGTGCTCTTCCTGGCTTGTGCGCCCGTGTGCTGGGAGGAGAAGGGCTTTCATCTCCTGCGAGGGCACGACTCCCACCGTGGAGGCCCCACTCCAGCGTCTCATTAAAGCTTTATCACCTCTGGTCACGTTGGCGAGTAGGCCTTCAACATATAGATTTTGGGGCATGAGCATTCTGTCCCTAACACTGCCCAAGCAAGGTTCCTTGTGGGGCCACAGCAAGGAAGACAGCGTGGCATTCAAGCAAGACTGGACAGAGTCGGGTCTGGACACATGCTCACCTGGCACAGGTGACCCAGCAAAGCAGTGAAAGGGGCAGGCCTTTCAGTAAGCTGGGCTGAATGAAGGTCATACCCGTGTGCTCAATAACGTGACTCCCCCTTACACAAGTGGGTGCAGATCAGGGTGGGGGGCGCCCTAAGAGAGGAGAGAACAGTGTTCAGGGACAGAGAGAACAGGTGGTGTTGACAGCAAAGTCCGGAGGGCACCCAGGACCTCTGAACTGAAGCAGCAATGAGATGGAGCGCAGAGCCCCCATCCGCCTGGGCAGTGGGGAGGGCCGAGGCTCACAGGAGCGGGGAGGGGGGGGCCCACGGGCTAGAGCAAAACCCAAAGCCTGCTCCCCTCCATCCACCTGCTTAGACAGGGTGGAGACTGCACCTTGGACCAGCCCTCACAGGCAGCTGGTAAGAGGTGGCACTCTGAAAACCTCACTCAAGCGCTCAAGAAGCTTTCAAAAAGACCTGTGGTTTTATGATTGAAAGAAATTAAGACCTAAATAAATGGGAAAGCATCACACGTTCATGATTGGAAGACAGTTTATCGTTAAGATGGCAATGCTTCCCAATCGATCCACAGATTGGATGCAACCCCTATCAGAAGCGCAGCTGGCTTCTTGTAGACACTGACAGCGGATCCTGAAATCCGTGTGCTCCAGCACGGGACCCAGAGAACCCACACAAGCTCAGAACAACAAAGTCAGAGGACTCCACTTTGATTTCAACACTTATTACGAAGAGAGAGAAATCAAGACAGTACAGTACTGGTGTCGGGCGCACGTCCAGATGTGTGGAAGGGAACTGAGAGCCCAGAAAGAATCCCGTGTATTCGTGGTCAACCTGGTTTTGACAAGGGTGCCAGGGCCATTCCAGGGTAAAGAATGGTCTCTTCACCACATATGCCGAACAACTGGAGAGACACAAGCAAGAGAATAGGCTTGGACCCTCACCTCATACCATATACAAAAATGGACTTCGAATGGCTCAAAGACCTAAATGTAAGAGGAAAGACTGTCGAAGTGAGGAGAACACACAGGGCGGGCTCTCTTCAGGACTTCAGATCTGACCGCAGATGACACACAGATTGGCAACCGTGTGTGATGCAATGAATCTGGTGCACATTTCAGATTTGACACCAAAATATCTATGTTTCAAAGACGTCATAGAGCCGTTGGAAATCAGCCCACGGAATGGGAGAAACTGAAAACCGTGTATCTGATAAGGGGCTTGCATCAAAAGTATATCAAGAACACTTGCAAACACAAACAGCAAGAGGACAAATGACTCCATTTAGAAATGGGCAAATGATCAGAAATAGACATTTCTTTAAAGAAGACACACACATGGCCAACAAGCACATGAAACGATGCCCAGCATCATTGGTCATCAGGGAGATGCAGATCAAATCCACAGTAAGAGCCTCCGTCACGCCCACGAGGACAGCTATGATCAGACAGCAAGTGCTGCGGGCTGTGCAGACACCTGACCCTCACACACCTGCTGGCAGATCTATGAAACGATGCAGTCACTTCCAACAGGCCAGCGGCTTCTCATCTGGTTCAACAGCTACCACAGGACCCAGATTTCTATTCCGTAACATCCGTAAGTCACGGCAATCTATGTTCACCGGATGCTTACTCATGATTGCTTAGGACAGTTTGCAATAATCAAAAGGTAGAAGTAACCCCGAAAGACCCATTACAAATGGATTTTAAAATTTTGGTGTCTCCATACGATGGAATCTTACTCAGTTATAAAGGGAACACGGATGGACCACAACACAATGAACTTTGAAAACATTACGCTAAGTGATGGAAGCTGATCCCCAAAAACCAAGTTTCTGTTTATACGCAACATCCGGAGGAGGCCAATCCATGGAGACAGAGAACAGATGAGTGCTTGGTTGTGGCCGGGAAACATGCGGAGTGGGGGTGACAGCTGCAGAGACACAAGGGGGGGTGTCGTTCCGAGGTGAGGACCATGCTCGAAAATCGACTGCGGTCAAAACCATTGAACTGTGTGCGTTAAACACGTAACTTTTAAGGTATGTGAATTATTTCTCAATAAAACAGCTGTTAAAAAGTACTGCGGTTTTATCAGAGCAAAAACAAAAACAAAAAAAATGAACATTTCATGGAAAATTCATCCTCAGGCGTTTGGCTTCCTGAAGAAGCCATGTTTCCCTGAGAAAGTCTCTGGCCTGGGGCCCTGGGTCAGTGTGTGAGAGAGAGTGAGGGTCAGGGTTCCGCACTCTTGCCCTGAGCGAGGCAGGGTCTTCCTCCCACCTGCTCCCCAGGGAGTAGTACCCACCGCCCGTAGAAGGGGAGGCTCATCACATAGGCCCCTACTCAGCATCCCCAGGCCATCAAGTCCTGATATCAGCCAGGGTTCTACCTCGGGGAGCGGGGGTGGGGCAAGGCAGGTGCAGACTCCCCCCCATCCACCCCAAACTAGGACCCTAGGGCTGTTCTGAGGCTGCCCTTGGGTCCCTGTGGAATATACAGATCTTCAGTTAAGTTTTTCTTGAAGGGAAGAAGAAGCCTTCAAGGATGGCTTTTCTAAGGGTTATTTTCTGAACATTCCACAATACTCCTACTTTTTAAATGTCATAGTCCTGTTTTTAAATTTCTCCGAAACTTGTCATCATCTAAGTTGGATCCAAAGTCTCAGCTGATCCCACTCCCTGGTCTGAGCCACATCTGTGCTTCCTGGGCTTAGGATATCCGAGGCCTAAGGCGTCCCATTGCCTCCCCTCCTGCCCCAGCTGTCTTCCTCAGCACCATAGCCAGAGGGTCCTTTAAATTAGGGCAGACTGCCTTCACTGCACCCCCTGCAGATTTCCCCCAATGGCTGCAAGGAGGTCCACAGTCAGCCCCTTCGCCCCTTCCCCCTCGGCCGCAGCACGGGGCACAGAAACCTCACGGTCCATGAACACAAACTCCTGCCTGAGGCTTCGCACTTGCTCTTCTGTCTCCCTGGAGCTCTCTTCTGCAAGGGCATTTGCTGTGTTCCCTCAACTCAGGGCTTCTGTCCCCGCTTCCCAGGGAGGTGTCCCTGCCTGTTCCATCTAAAACTAACACCCCTACCCCAACCACTACCCATATCCCTTTCCCTCCACCCCAGTTTTTCTCCTCAACACCTACACCATTTAATAAAGCTGAGGCTTTCCTTAAGCAGCCTCTGTACTTGACCAGAAGCCCCTTGAGGAGGGGGCTTGTCTGCTTGGATACTTGCTCCAGCCTTAGCACCCCCAGCGCTTGCAACCAAACCCCTGCATTGAGGCAACCTGCTTCTAGGCTCAGGATATGTGGCTTAATAGCATGCCACGTTGGCCCTGGGGAGTTCAGTTTTCGTTATCTCTCACGGTTTTGCTCCATTGTGTGTATTTTTTTTATTAGTCTATAATATATAATCTTCAAAGTAACAGAACAAGGAAAGAACTCCCATATTAGACCCATGGTCTCCCTGGAGGCAAAGTGAGCTCCAGAATGTCAGCTCCATTTGGAGTATTTGTGGAGGTCTCACTGTGGGCCAGGTCCTGGGCCAAAGGCAAGATAGGCATTAAACAGATAATAATCCATTTTTACTTGCTCTCTTGTAATCCAAGCTTGTTGTGAAAATAAAAGCAATAAATATGGGTAAGGAAGGACAAAGATAATCCTCCTTCATGCCAGCTCTGCCTAAACTCCTTCTCTTCCCTGGTGATAACACAGTTACTGAGTGGCTTTCAATCTTTCTAGACCTTGTTCTAAGGACTTTACAGATACACATTTCTGTGTAGTTAAAAAACTATAACACAGAGCATGACTTTTATATATTTAACATCATACTCCCTTCAGTAATCTCCCGGTGGTACATGGGGATCCACCCTGTTTTCTAGTGGCTGTAGAAAAAGAAGTGCATTGATTTAATCTGCCTATTGAAAAATTTCATATTGTTTGCTATGAAAAACAATGGTATGGCAACAAAAAGTCTATGATAAAAAATTTAAAGATACCATTTTTTAAAAGAAAGATACCATTTACAAGGGTACCAGAACATCAAATATCTAGGAATAAACTGAATAGAAATTGTTCAAAACCAGTACAATTGAAATTGAAAACCACAGAGCAGAATTGAGAAAAAACTTAAATGCCTAAGTGATTGGAGGGATGTACTCTGTGGGTTTAAAAACTTAATAAAGTAAATTTTACCAAAATTGATCTGATGATTAAACACAATAAAAATAGCATTAGGTTTTGTGTTGTGGAAGTTAACAAGCTGAATTCAAAAGTTCTATGGGAATGGAGATGGCAAAGATAGTCAATAATCTTGACGAAAGACAAAACTGGGAAACTTAGACCACCAAGCTTCAATACTTAGTTTACAGCTATAATTAAAACAATGCTATTGATCAAAGGATAGTTCAAAAGTCCACTCAAACGGAATTCAGAGTCCAGAAACAGACCCACACAGGACCAAGTGAGGCTTGGCCAACAAGTGGCTAAATCTCTTGCACAAAATAAAAATAAAGTTTAACCCCTATCTTACACAATAAAATCAAGTCCTGACAGATATGCTGCTGAATGCGAAAGATAAAGTTTTCAGAGGGAAACATAGGAGAATTGTTTACAAATATGCCAGGCAAGAATATATTAAATAAGACACAAAAAACTTCAACCATTAAATAAAAAATTGATAAATTAAACTACATTAAAATTAAGAAATTCTGTTCTTCACAACAATACCTTTAGCAGAATGAAAAAGGAGGCCACAGGGTGGGAGGAGGTATTTGCAAGATATACATCTGACAAAGAACTCATCAGAATATAAAGAAGCCCACACATCAATAAGAAAAAACAGCTTAAGAAAAAAAAAAAGGATGAAATACTTGAACAGGCAATTCATAGAAATCCAGATATCCTAATAACCAATAAATGCAAAAAAGAGGCTAAAGTTAATTAATCACCAGGATTGTGAAAAATAAACCACAAAGAGATAGCACTATGCCTCCACTAGAATGGCTAATTATGATAAATCCGGCAATATCATGTCTTGGCAAATACGTAGACCTAGAGGAACTCTCACACACAGCTGGTGGGAGTACAAATTGGTACAACCATTTTCACCATTCTTTGGCAGAAACTACTAAGGCTGCACATGACGACTCAGCAATCCCAGTGCTAACTGTACACCCAACAGCCATGTGTATGTATATTCACTAAATCACACCAACAAAAATGCTATGGCAGCACTGCTTTTTAACAGCTTCATTGAGCTATAACCGAAAAATAAAACTATACATAGTTAATGGACAGAATTTGACAAGTCTGGACATATATATATATATACACCCATTAAGCCATCACCACAATCAAGGTAATAGACATCTCCATCACTTCCCAAAGTTTCCATGAGCAGTGCTATTTTTAAAAGCCCCTAAATGGAAACATGTTCATTGACAGTAAAATGAATAAATAAAATTGTGGCTTTTTTCAATACAATACAAATATTTTAGATGGCAAGGAGAACAACTTTCTTAATACATGCACTTGCATGGATGAATCTCACACATTGCCTACTGAAAGAAGCCAGACATAAAAGAGAACACATTATGTGATTTCCATTTATATAAAGGTCGAAAAGAGGCAAAATGGACCAGTGTAAAAGTCAGAATGGAGGTTCCATGGGCAGCGCAGTAGAGATGAGGAGAAGGTAGGTGGGATCTTGGTGTGTTCACGTTTTAAGAACCCATAGGGCTCAACACTTAGGATTCTTGACCTTCTCAGTATGGACGTTTTCCAGAACAAAAAATTTATACTAAAAAGGGCTACAAAGAACATCCTTGTAACTTGTATATTTGTGCATAAGTCAGTATTTTTGTAAGGAATTGTTCCTGAGGTAGAATCATTAGTTCACTTTTATTTTTTTTAATAGTTCACTTTAAAACAAGATGGTCTCATTCACCAACACATAAGAAAATATTAATTTCTGAAAGTCCTGGGTGGAGCAATCATGTGTGAAAAAGAAATAAAAGGCATAGGAATTGGAAAGAAGCAGCAAAATTATCTCTATTTGCAGATGACATGATTTTATATAGAGTCCTAACTTCCATCAAAATACTGGTAAATGTAATCAATAAATTCAGTAAAGTGGCAAGATAAAAATGAACATATGAAAATCAGCACTGTTTCTAAATACTAATGAAAATTACCTGAAGAAGAAATAAAGAAATCTACTCATGATAGCATCAAAAACAATAAAATACTTAGAAATAAATTTAACGGAAGAGGTGAAAGATCTCTATACTGAAAACTACAAGACACTGATGAAAAAAATGGAAAACACAAATAATTGGAAAAAGAGCCTGTGTGCATGGATGAAAAGCACTAACATTGGAAAAATGTCCATTCTACCCAAAGCCATCTAGATTCAATGCGATCCCTATCAAAATCCCAACAACATTTTTCACGGAACTAGAATAATCCAAAAATTCATACAGAACCATAAAAGATCCTGAGGAGCCAACACAACCCAGAGAAAGAACAAAGTTGGAAGCATCACCCATCCTGATTTCAAACTGTATTACACAGCTACAGTAATGAAAACAATATAACACTAGCATAAACACAGACACGTTGACCAGTGAAACAGAATCAAGAGCCCAGAAATAACGCATACTTGTCTGTCAACTAATATTTGACAAGGAAGGCAAGAATAGACAAAGTAGAAAAAAGTCTTTTTTTTAAAAAATAGATTTTATTTATTTAAGAGAGAGAGAGAGAGGGAGAGAGAGAAAGCTTGCATGAGTGGGGGAGAGGCAGAGGGAGAAGCAGGCTCCCTGCTGAACAGGGAGCTGGATGCAGGACTTGATCTCAGGACCCTGGTATCATGACCCCTGGCTGAAAGCAGGCACTCAACTGACTGACAGGCACCCCAAAATACAGTCTTTTCAATAAAGGGTGCTGGGAAAATTAGAAATTCACATGTAAAGAATCAAACTGGACTTCTCTTCTACATCACTCCTAAAAATTAACTCAAAGTATTTGATTAAAGACTTACTATAAGATCTGAAACCATAAAGCTGTCACAAGAAAACAGAGGGGAAGGCGCTCTTTGGCATGGGCTTGGCGATGTTTTTGGACAGGACACCTAAAACACAAAGAACAAAATAAAAAATAAACAAGGGAGTCCATATCAAGCTAAAAAGCTGCTGCACAGCAAAACAAACCATCAACAAAGTGACAAGGCAACATTAACAGAGTGACGAGGCAACCTACAGAATAGGAGAAAAAGTTTGTAAGCCACCCATCTGATAAGGCTTAATATCAAAGTATATAAGCAACGTATAAAACTCAATAGAAAAAAGAAAAAAATCCAATTAAAAAGGGGGTAAAAATCCTGAATACATTTTTCCCAAAGATATTCTTTTTTTTTTTTTTTTATATTTTATTGGTGTTCAATTTACTAACATACAGAATAACCCCCAGTGCCCGTCACCCATTCACTCCCACCCCCCGCCCTCCTCCCCTTCTACCACCCCTAGTTCGTTTCCCAGAGTTAGCAGTCTTTACGTTCTGTCTCCCTTTCTGATATTTCCCACTCATTTCTTCTCCCTTCCCTTATTTTCCCTTTCACTATTATTTATATTCCCCAAATGAATGAGAACATATAATGTTTGTCCTTCTCCGACTGACTTACTTCACTCAGCATAATACCCTCCAGTTCCATCCACGTTGAAGCAAATGGTCCCAAAGATATTCAAATGGCCAACAGGTACATGAAAAGGTACTCAACATCACGAGTTACCAGGGAGATGCACAGCAAAACCGTCTTGAGGTGTCACCTCATGCCCTTTAGGATGGCCACAATGGAGGACAGAAGATAAATGCTCACCGGGATCAGAAGAATGGGAATCCTCGTGCAGATTTGGTGGGAATGTCAACTCATGTGACTACTAAGGAAAACAGAATGGAGATTCCCCAAAGACTTAAGACTAGAACTACCACAGGATCTTCCATTTTCACTTCAGGGTATAGATGCAAAGGAGACAATATCACCATCTCAAAGGGGTACCTGCGCCCTCACGTTCACAGCAGCATAGTTATAATAGCCACATTCTGGAAACAACCTACATGTCCAATGATGATGAGTAAAGGAAATGTGATATATACAATAAATACAAACATACACACACACACACACACACTCAATGGGATACTATTCAGCCATAGACATGAAGGATTTGTGACAATACAGACAAACCTTGGGGGAATCACACTAAGTGAAACAAATGAGACAGAGAAAGACAAATACTGTATAATCTCATGGCTATGTGGAATCTAAAAAAACCTCAAGTCCTAGAAAGAGATCAGATCTGAGGTTGCCAGAGGTGGGGGAAGGGGTTGGAGGATTTGGGTTTGAAGGTGGTTACAATCTCTCAATTTGTAAGTTATTAGATAAATGAGTTCCAGGGATGAATGCATGAGATGACTATAGCTAACAATACTCCTGCTCTGTATACTTGGAAGTCACTAAGGAAGAAGATCCTAAAAGTTATTACAAGGAAAAAACATTTTTTATAACTGTGAGGCGACGGACATTAACTGAACTTACTGTGGTGATCGTTTCACAATCATACATATATCCAATCATCACGCATGCCTCAAACTGCAACAGTGTTATATGTCAATTATATCTCAATATAACCGGAAAAAAAATTTAGAAATCTTTCACTGCCTGTCTTCGCCCATGATAAAAAATTCATTCCTTCATTTAAAAATAGTGTCATAAGAGGATAGATACTGCATGATTCCACTTACATGAGGTGCCCACAGCAGTCAAATCTGTAGACACAGAGAATAGAATGGTGGATGCCAGGGCCGGGAGGAGGAGGAGGGGATGGAGAGTCAGTGTTTCATACTCCAGAGTTCCAGCTGTGCCCCATGAAGTCCTGAAGACGGATGGTAATGAGAGATGCACAGCAAAGCAGATGTACTCCATGCCGCCAAGCTGCACCCCGAGAAACTGCTAAAATGACAAATGCAATGGATATTTCAGCACGATTTTTTTAAAAAATTAAAAACATTTATTGAGTGACTACTAGAGGTCAGGCACTGTTCTAGGTCTGGGGAAAAAGCTATTAATCAAAAGACAAACATTTACTACTCTTGAAAGACTTACATTCTAGTCAGGCTGTTATCAATAAAAATTTCTGCTAATCTACAGCAGAAATAAAGGATAAAGAAGCTGAATAAACAAGAGAACAGATCAATGGAACCAGGAGCTAGTTCTTTGAAGAGGTGAACAAAATTGATAAATCTCTAGCCAGATTCATTTAAAAAAAATAAAAAAGAAAAAAAGGAGGGGGACTCAAAATCACAAATGAAAGAGAAGAAAGAGCAACCAACACCACAGAAATACAAAAAGATCATAAGAAACTATTATGAAAAATTATATGCCAACAAGTTGGACAACCTAGAAGAAATGGATAAATTCCTAGAAACATATATCCTACCAACACTGAGTAAGAAATAGAAAATTTGAACAGGTTTCCAGCGATGAAATTGAGTCTGTAATAAAAAAAAAAAATCACAACAAACAGTATTCCAGGGCCAGACGACTTCATAGGTGAATTCTACCAAATGTTCTCAAGCTTTTCCAAAAACAGGAGAGGAAGGAAAATTTCCAAATTTATTCTCTGAGGCCAGCATTACCCTGATACCAAAAACAGATAAAGATACCAGAGAGAGACAGAGAGAGAGAGAGAGAGAATATTACAGGCCAATATCTCTGATGCACATAAACGCAAAATTTCTCAACAAATACTAGCAAACTGAATCCAACAATACATTAAAAAAATCATTCACTACAGTCAAGTGGGATTTATTCCCAGGGTGTGCAAGGGTGATTCAATATTTGCAAATCAGTGTGACACATCACATAAATAAGAGGAAGGATAGAAACTTGTATGATCGTTTCAATACATGCAGAGAAAATATTTGACAAAATATAATATACATTCATGATAATTGAAAAAAATATCCCTCAACAAAGTAAGTTTAGAGAGAACATCCCTTAACATAATAAAGGCCATGTATGAAAAGCTCACAGTGAAAATAATACTCAGTGGGGAAAACCTGAGAGCTTTCCCCCTGAGGTTCAATAACAAGACACGATGTCCACTTTCACCACTTTTATTGAACATGGTACTGGAAGACCTAGCCACAGCGATCGGACAATGAAAAGAAATAAAAGGCATCCAAATTGGTAAGGAAGAAGTAAAACCTCCACTATTTGCAGATGACATGATACTATATATAGAAAACCTAAAGGCTCCACCAAAAACCTACTAGAATAAATGATAAATGAGTTCAGTAACATTGCAGGATATGAAATCAATGTGCAGAAATCCACCGCCTTTCTACACACTGATAATGAAGCAGAAGAGAAATTAAGAAAACAATCTCATTTACAATTGCACCAAAAATAATAAAATATCTAGGAACAAACTTGACCAAAGAGGTGAATAACCTATACTCTGAAAACTATAAAATACTTATGAAAGAAACTGAAGATGATGCAAACAAGTGGAAGGACATTCCACGCTCATGGGTTGGAAGAACAAACATTGTTCAAATGTCTACCACCTGAAACAATCCATAGATTTAATGAAATCCCTGTCAAAATATTGGCAACATTTATCACAGAACCAGAACGATCCTACAATCTGTTTGGAACCACAAAAGACCCTAAATAGCCAAAGTAACCTTCAAAAAGAAAAACAAAACTGCAGATATCACAATTTCCGACTTCATGTTACATTTCAGAGCTACAGCAATCAAAACAGTATGGTACTCGCACAAAAACTGACACACACATCAATGGAACAGAATAGAAGACCCAGAAATAAACCTCTAATTTTATGATCAATTAATCTTCGGCAAAGCAGAAAGAATACCCAATGGGAAAGAAGTGGTGTTGGGAAAACTGGACAAGCTACATCCCAAAGGATGAAATTGGACCACTTTTTTACATCATACACAAAAATAAGCTCAAAATGGATTAAACATCTAAATGTGAGACCTAAAGCTAGAAGTCCTAGAAGAGAACCCAGGCAGTAATTTCTTGGACACCGACTATAGCAATATTTTTCTAGATACGTCTCCTGAGGCAAGGGAAACAAAAGTAAATATAAACTAGGGGGACCACATCCAAATAAAAAGCTCTGCATATCAAAGGAAATAATCAACAAAACTATAAGGCAGCCTATAGAATGGGAGAAAATATTTGCAAATGCAAATATTTAGTAATAAATATTTAGTAATAAAAATAAAGAACTTATACGACTCAACACCCCAAAAAACAAGTAACCCGATTAAAAAATGGGCAGAAAACATGAACAGACATTTCTCCTAAGAAGACATAGAGATGGCCAATAGACACATGACAAGATGCTCAACATCACTCATGCTCTGGGATGAGCAAATCAAAACTATGTTGAGGTATCACCTTGAACTTGTCAAAATGGCTAAAGTCAAAAACGCAAGAAATAACGAGTGTTGGCGAGGATGTGGAGAAAAAGGAACCCTGGTGCCCTGCTGGTGGGAATGCAAACTGCTGCAGCCACGTGGAAAACAGTATGTTTTTTTTCCTCAAAAAGTTAAAAATAAAATTACTATATAATCCAGCAATCATACTACTAAGTATTTATCCCCAAAATACAAAAACACTAATTGGAAGGGATACAGGCTTCCTGAGGTTTACAGCAGCATTATCTACAATAGCCAAAGTGTACACAGATTGATGACTGGATATGGAAAATTATATATATATATATATATATATATACACACACACACACACGATTATATATATAAAAATGGTGTATATATATACACACACAAATGGGATATTAAATATATATTATATACACATAATGTAAATAATATATATTATGTATATAAATATTACAAATGCATATATACATAAAATTATATATACACACACACATATACACAGTGGAATATTACTTAACCATGAAATAGTGAAATCTTGCCATCTGCAACAACACGGATGGAGCTAAAGAGTTCAATGCAGGTGAAATAAATCAGAGTGAGACAAATACCATATGATTTCACTCATATGTGGAATTGAAGAAACAAAACAAATGGCTAAAAGAAGGTAAGGGAGAGAGAAACCAAGAAACAGACTCCTAACCATAGAGAAGAAACTGCTCATTGCCAGAGGGGAGGAGGTGGGGTTGGGTGATGGGGTGAAGGGCACATGTGTCCTGATGAGCACTGAGTAATGTACAGAGCTGTCCAATCACTGTATCATACACCTGATACTAATATAATGCTATATGTTAATTATACTGGAATTAAACTTAAAAAAAATCTACTGATCTGATTGGTGATAATGCTATCTTACTGTTTTAATTTTGCATTTTTCTAATTCCTAATAAAGTTTCATATAATTTCACATACTTATGGACCATTTGTATTCTATGAAGTGCCTCTTATTACCTGCCCATTTTTTTTCTATCGCATCGTCTATTTCTTATTAGTTTGCAGCAGCTCTTTGTATTTTATGGCTACTATCTTTTTTGTTTGTTTGTTTTGTTTAATATGTTGCAAATATCTGCTGAGTCAACAGCTTGGCTTTGGGCTTCTCTCCCTGTATCCTGTCCCTGGCAGTCTGTAAGTCAACTTCTCCCTTCATGGCTGCCATGTCTTTGCTTAGGCTGATCTTCTCCATCCTAAGATTTAAAAAAAAATTCTCTGACACCTTATCCTGATACTTTGATAATTTTCATAGGTCTTTAATCTCTCCAGAGTTAAATTTTATGTTTGATGAGGAGAAATTTATTTTTTTATATGGGAACAAATTATACCCAAACCATATACTGAATTATCAGTCCATATTTTCCACTGATTTAAAATATCACATTATTGGTGATAGTTCCTTATTTTCCTTCCACTGACCTTTTTGGGTACTCCTTCCCAGACACCATTTATTTTAATTTCTGTAGCTTTTCTTTTTTTTTTTCAAATGTATTTTTATTCCTAGAAGGGCAAACCTTCTCTAAGAATCTTTAAAATTTTTCTTAGCTATTTTTGTGCATTTGCTTTTCCAAACAATTTCAGAATCAGTTTGATACTGTACAGAATTCATAATTTGGGGAGTATTGGCTTTAAGATATGGAGTCTTCCCATTCAGGAACAAAAGAAGTGTCTCTGCTTATTACACCAGAATTAAGGGTCAATGGGATGAGTGTCTCACAGGAGAGATGGAGAGCCCTTTGGGAATGTGAGTTTGGAAGAGTCGTGTGCAGACAGCCGCTGGGAAGGAAGCAGGGCGGGAACAGCAGCCGAGGTGACTGGCCTTCTGGGAGGTGTATTTGCCAACAAAGGCCCTGGAGCGGTGGCTGGGACAGGGCAGCACCTGCTGGTGTACTAACCAGGGTTAATGATCCTTTAGGATGAGCACTGGGTGATATGCTATATGTTGGCAAATTGAACTCCAATTTAAGAAAAAAAAGACGCTTTAGCTTTGAGGTCAGTTCTAGGTTCACAGCAAATCAGAGCGGGAAGCGCAGAGATGGCCCCAATAGCCCCTGCCCCCACTGTGCACGGCCTCCTGTGTGCACATCCCCTCCTGGCGTGGGACACATGTCGCACCTGCTGAACCTACAACACGCAAGCCACTGTAAGTCCATCACGTGGAGTCCTCTTGCCGTCACCGCCCTAGCATCCTCTGTGCTCCCCATTCACCCGCCCTCGTCCCCAGAGCCTGGCAACCACTGATCTTTTTACCATCTCCACAGCCCTGGCTTTTCCAGGATCAGGCAGCGTGTGGCCCTTTCAGATCGGCGCGTCTGAGTCAGTGGTAAGCACCTGAGGCTCCTCCGTGTCTTTGCATGGCTCATTGCTCACTTGTTTTATTGCCAGTGGGTCATCTGCTGACCGGACTCAACAGTTTACCCGTTCAACTCGCTGACGCGTGCCCTGTTTGCTTTTAGGGTTTGGTAATCCTGAGTGTCTCCGTATCGTCCGTGTGTGGCTTTCTGCGCAGACAGACGTAGGTTTCGGAGTCTCCGATAAACCAAGGGGCGTGGGCTGCGTGGCACGGGGAGAATGTTCGGTCTCCTAGGGAAGGGCCCGGCCATGCCACGTCGCCAGCAGTCCACCACGTGTGAGGAGCCGTGGGGGGGGGGGGAGCACGTGAGCTGCACAGGACTCGGGGTGGGATCACAGGCTCTGGTGGACGTCCAGCCCCGAGACAAGAGACCTTGAGAAAAGGGAGCACTCAGACTTCTCGTGTCCAGGACAGGACCAGCGTCACCGACTACAGCTGGGTTCTCCTTCTGCACTTCCATGGAAGGGGCCGAGCCTGGGACAGGAAACACGCCTTCGGATGTCACAACAATCACCGTCTTGGTTCTGCTCAGACCCACCCCTTAAGGACCTCGGTGCCTGGGGGCCTCGGAGGCGCAGTAGCAAAGACTGTACCGTGGAGCCTTCCTTTGGGAAAATTATTTTCTTTCTAAAAGGACATTTCTTCAGTGTGTGGAATAGACTTCACCACACTAAGAGCTTTGGAGGACGAGGGTTTGTGGGGAGCTCATCGCCTTCGACTGGGGCACGCCACCTCATCCCACGTAGAGGCCATGCCTGGGGAGGCCTGCTCTGGAGCCAGAGCTGGGGGGCTCCAAATTTGGGGATTGATGGGCCTGGAGGATGTTGGATCTCCCTGCTTTGCTCGATCAAGAAGGCTCAAGGGGGCAGGCGTCCACTCAGCTTTCGCTCTGATGGAGAAAGTGATCCTGGTCATTGCTTTTTCTCTTGGAACTTTTCTAATCAGAATGGATCTTGCTGTCAGGAGGGCCAGAGGCCATCAGAAGTGAGCTATGGCGAAGGTGATTTCCTGGACAGGCAGACGCGTGGAGCCCATGCACTTGGACTTTTTTTTTTTTTTTAGTCTAACAAGAATCAATATTTAAGATTATGCAATGTCCATACCAGCCCGAAATAGCTGCCAACCCAAGGACAAGGGTTGGATAATTTACAATGCAAGGAATCCATTCTTTTTGAGAGGGGGAAGGGAAAAAAATCAAGATTTAAGCTTTTTATCCTGGGCTGAACTTTTCTCCTCCATTCTTAATGGCACCGGACGTAAATAAACCATCCATTTTGTTTTGTACGAGAGGTCTCCACTTTGCAGAGACTCCGAGGAAACGACAGGCCGGTTTCAGATCCTCAACCTGCACGGGTCTGAGCTATAACGGCCTTGTAAACAACGCTCATTTACATGTTTCCAACTTATAATCTTGTCCTTTAGTCTAATCAAAATCTGCTCTTCTGTTCTTCTTTGCTCCTACAATCAGCAGAGAAAGCCGTTTTATTGTCAGCTACTAATGGTTTCTCTATCCCATATTTTTAATGTGAAGATTAAATATTTATAAACACCTCGTCAATAGCATCCCATAGCCGGGCCCTCCCGATGTGGGCTGCACTGGCTCACTCGGCAGCAGAGGTCACAGGTCAAGGGGCCGTGGACCTGGGCTGCTGCTACAGGGTGGGGCTTGTTCCTCAAAGAGCCTGCCTCCTGGCCAGGGTAAGTTTCCTTTGTCCGCCAAGCCGGGAGGCCCTGGCCTCCGCCACCCTAGAGCTGACCTGCCAGGTGACCTGCCTGGACACGATCCAGCTCGGGCTGTCCTTGGTGGAAGCCAAGAGGCACCAGCACTTTCCCACCACCTGGTAGTGCAGGGCGGATGGGATTTGAGCAAAGAACCAACCTGGCTGGGAGTGGGGGTGGGCAGGACACTTCCCACCTCTCCAGGGGCGCAGGGAGGACCACACTGGTTCCTGAGGGCAAGGGGCAGGAGCCCGACCACTGGTACGAGACTGTGTCCATCCCCCCTCCATCTGCTCCTCTCCTCATCTCTTGGCTCCTCCAGAGTCGGCGTTGATGCTGACACTGTGAGTCATCTCCGCCCCGCAGACAGGTGGCTTGCTCTTCACTGTCTGACCTCTGGCTGAGAAGGGGCAGCTGGCTCTGAGGTGGCAACTGTCCATGATCTCAGGGCTGTCCAGACGGCTGCATGAGGCCCCAGAGCGGCGGGTGCACAGAGAAGGTGTCTGTGGCAGGTCTCTGCCTCCTGAAGGGGTGGCACTCTTGGTGACAGCGTGGGGCTGGGGGCTGCTGGGAGCTGGGGTGATGGGCACGGCCGGGGTGACCAGGCCAGGGCGACGGCCTGCATAGCCGGAGTGCTATGCTGGGGGTGGGGTATGGAGGGAACCCCAGGTCCTGGGTTTCAGACAGGAACGGGCACCCTGTGCGCTTCTGAGCAGTCCGGTCACCGTGAGGGCAGGCTCCAGGGGCCAGCGTGGCAGATGGCGAGCCAGCACAGAGGGGAGGCAGGGAGGCAGGCAGGCGGGGAGCAGAGCCAGGAGGCTGCTGCCGGGTGGACAGACGGATGGTGCAGCCACCCCAGGAGACAGAGGCGAATCCACACCAGCTGCTCCACACGCGTCAGCTTGGGGAACCCTTCGCAGGAGCCTCCCAGCACCCTGGCAGGTGAGCAGGGCTCCCCCCATGCCAGCCAGAGCTCTTGATCCAGAGGCAGCGGCCAGGGAGAATGTGGATGAGGAGGTATGAAGGCCAGGAGGCAGCTGGGCAATCCGGAGCACAGCGCGCCACCCCAGGGACTCGAAACGGGGGCAGTGAGATTCGCTGGTTTTCCTCACCTGACCTTTAACAACCTGGGACGGCAGAGGCCAGTGGGCCGGGATAGAAGCCCAGGTGCGGGGGTGGGGGGGCAGGATGGCCTGGGTGCGTGTCCCCAGCTGGACACAGGAGAAGCTGCATCCTTGTGCCGATGTGAAGCCTGGAGGGGGGACAGGGACTTGGCCTCCGCCACCGAATCACAACCGAACACCCGTCAAACATCCGGGTCACGCCGGGAGTCCTGCATCCACCCCACTGCTGGTGACCTGGCGGCAAGAGGGCAGAGACAGCCTCGCCCATGCCTCTGCCTTGAACTCCCCTCCACGCCGTGCCAAGTGCAGAAAGGAGCCAAGTCCACCTCCACTCCCCACGGAGCCGCCCACCGGGGAAGGGCCCAGAATCCGGCCTGTCCTCGGGCAGCTCGTCGTGGGGACGGGCAGCCTCCTCGCCCCACCAGCCCAAGACGCAGAGCAGGGCCGGTGCAGGCCATGTGCCCGCCCCCCACCCCTGCGCATCGTGAGGCTCCATGGGCTAAACAACGTCCACACGAGAGCTTTGGAAACTGTAAAGGGCTGCCCAAGCATAAAGACTATCCTTGGTTCCAGGCATGAATGGTGCTGGGAGCTTCCTCGAGCACCTGGATTGGGGCGGTCACGGCCCTTCCTCAGGACAGGCCAGACGGCACCCACACGGAGCGAGACCAGCACAGACCTCTCGTGAGCAGGACGGGTCTGGACCCGCAGCGAGCAGGGCTGCCGCCCCAGCAGACCGCAACTCCGCGAGGGCAGGACCCCTCCTGGGTCTCTCGCGTGGACGCCCCGCCAGCAAGGGGCGGACACGAGGGCGCAGCCCGCACCGCAAGTCTCCACGCATCCGACGGGACGGCGAGGGGGCCAGAGCACGGCCAACGTGACACGCTGAGGGAGCGTATCGGTCATCATCGAGACACAACTGCCGGCCGTCCCCGGGGAGACACAAAACGAGCCGAGCAGCCTGGGAGCACATGCGCCCCCGGTGGGCCTGGCTCGGGGGAGGGCCGGCTCCCGTAAGCGCCGCAATGATGATGAATACGTATTGATTTCTGCAGGGCCTCTCCGGAGCCCCAGAGCACTCCATGCACTTATTGGAAAGTGCCTGAAACCAAATTGAAGACAGGCCCAATGAGGAGAATCAATCCAAACGCTAAGGGCATCTGAGGGCTTCGGAGCAAATGGGGAGAGACAACAGGTACTCAGCCGCCCCCACTTCCAGACACTTAAGGAAGACACTTTGCCCCACTCCGCTCAATAGCCTGCCGTTGCCTAAGCTGGAAAACTGAAATTTAGAGGTCAGGGTGTGCACACGGAGGGGGCGCGCTTGGTTTCAGGCAAGGACTCGGAGCGGCCTGCAGATTCGCTGGCCCCGGCGCCCCCGCCCTGGCCTGGCACCGCCGGGGTGCCCGGGGCCTGCTGGGGGAGCCCTCCTCCACACCCACTGAAACCACTTTCTGCAAACAAAACCACTTTCTAACAACTTTCTCCTTGGAAATAATTTCAAACTAACAGGAAAGCTGGCAGAAGAGTGTAGACAACGCCCCACACTCCTTCCCCCGGGGGCCCGGCCGCCAGCGGCATCATTACTGACCTGCCTGCCCACGGCTGTTTCCCCAACCGCTTGGGAGGACGCTGAACCCACCCTGGCTCTTGGTCCCCAGGTACTTCCGCGGGTGCTTCCCGGGGCCGGAGTGCTTCTCAGGTGGACCTGCCAGCTCGCAGCCTCCGTGAGCGTCGCTCTGACATGGGGTCTCCTTCGCCCGTATGTCCTGTCCCACGTAGCACCTTCCCTTCCGCTGCGGGGTCTGGTCTAGGGCAGGGGCTGCCCTTCGGTGCCGTGTTCTTCAGGCTCCGCTCACCTGAGCATCCCGTCTCCTCGGACACTGACAGTTTTGAAGAACGCCGGTTTTCACAGCAGCTTTCAGCCTGGGCTGCTGGGCTGGAGGAACGGGTTCCATGTCCCATAGACACGGGGACCAGACCTTGCCCCGGCCCTCGCTGTGACCACGCCGTCTAGAGCCCAGGGGGTTGGGCCTGTGGCTACCCAGCTGCAGGAGCCCCCCGGGTAGGGGTGAGGAGGGCAGAGGGTGTGCACGTCTCTGGAGGGGTTTTTGGGTCACCAGCCCCTTGGCTTATAGGGCAGCTTTCCCTTGAGGTGTGCAGGTGTCTGTGAGGCCCATGGACCACTGTCCAGCTCAGCACTCAGTGCACCAACGCATGGCTGAGCTGCACCCTCAGAATCACTCATGAGCAGGGCGCCAGGGGGGCTCCGTCGGTGAAGCATCTGCCTTCAGCTCAGGTCATGATCCTGGGGCCCTGAGATTGAGACCTGCATTGGGCTCCCTGCTCAGTGGGGAGCCTGCTTCTCCCAATCTCCCCATGTGTGTGCACGCACACACATACATCCTCTCTCTCTTTCTTAAAGAAATAATTTTTTTTTTTTTAAGAAATAAAATCTTTAAAAAAGATTCACTGATGAGCAAGGATGCTGAGGAGCCCATTTCATATCCGGCGGAGAGGCAACTTAACCAAGACTGGTATTAAGTGACCTTGCTCTGTTCTTAGGATACCCCCACCCGCACTATACCCAGAACCCAGGAAACAGAAGCTGGTGGAGTCTAGGAAGCCCGAGTGAGCAGAGTAGACTCTGCAAACAGCTGCCTTTTTCTTACCTTGGGTAACAAGACAGAGGGGGTTCTGAAGAGAGAAACTAGAAGACGCGGGGTCAGGAGACAGAAGACAAAGTCTAGCTGATGCAGCGCTGGCCCTGCCCTGTCTGCCTGGGCTGACCTGGCACCCTGGACACCCGGCCGAGGGCCCTGAGGGGCCCGGCACCCCCCTGGGGGACCAGCCTCTACCTCCTGAGGAAGGCAAGAGCAGCTGTGAATGCAGAGGCCGCAGAGGCTCCGGCGGGCTGGCCACCCCTGGGCTGCCCCCATGCGCCCCGTCCAGGCCTTTTTCACAGGGCGCTACAGGACCAGGCCCCCGAGGGCCACAGCAACTCTGAACGGCCTCCTCCCTTGTGTGCTGCAGGCTCCATCTCAGGAAGGCCCCTTACAAGATGTGTCGCTATTCGATTTTCAGGAGTTCCCTTAAGCAGCAGCAAAGGGAAGGAGGACACGGGGAGGAGAGCGGGCATGTGCTGGGAACGGGGTCCGTGGAGGGAGAAGCAAGAGTGGGCGGCGAGCTGCTAGTCTGCACAGAATGAGCACAGGTTGTGTTCCCCAAAATGCTCCCTGCCTGTGCTGCTTCAGGCATGAAACCCCAAGCAAAAAGGGTTTGGTATTTCCTCTGCAGAATTGTATATTTGCAAGGTGCCAACTCTTACCACTCTGAGCCTCACGCAGGGAGAAGGCATCCTTTGGAAGTGACCTCTGCCCTGCACATTCTGGAACATGGTCCCAGTGCGGGCGAAGTAGGCGGAACAAGCACGGTGATGTTGAAGACCCGCCAGGCCCTGAAAAGATCAATGAGCTTGAGACACACTTCGTGTGACAGGCTGTTTCCTGACTGTCACAAGCAGTCTTCCCATGCTCCTCTGCAGTGTGACTTCCCCCGACATCATCACGCAGTGGGGCCTACATCCCCGTCTCCTGAAACGAGCCACCCTGTGACTTTGACCAATAACAGAACATGGTGGATGTGAGGTTGTGTGAGCTCGTGGGCCTCTAGTGTGTGCAGCCTCTGTCCTTGCCCATTCGCTACACAGGCCCAAGGCTGCCATGTGAGGAAGCCTCTGGAGTAGTTGGCGGTGGGGGGTCAGGTGGGAGAGAACACAGGTGACCCATCGACAGTGAGCAGCAAACACTGGACATGTGCACCAGGCTATCCGGGACCATCTGCCCCTTCGGCTGGATGGACCACATGAGTGAGGAACAGCCCAGCCCAGCCCCGGAAACATGAGAAATCAATCATCACTGCTGGAAGTTTCTGTGGGGTGCCACCCCGCAAGAATCTAGAGCACAAAGAGCTGGTTTTAGGCAGCAGGTGGGGGCTGAAAGGTACTGAGGAGACATGCAGAGGGGGATGAGCAGTGAGGAGTGGCCGGGAGAGCCGCAGCGTGGCCTGAACCAGGTGGTGGCAGAATGAGCAGCAAGACTCTCATTGGCAGTTAACGTGGAAAATAGGAAACGTGCCTAAGCTTGTAAACACGGGTAAAAGCATTCCTAGGTAGGCTTCTGGGAGTACCAGTTAGCCGCCTACAGCTATGCAGGGCGAGACGCAGAAGACAGAGAGGAGCTAAAAACAAAAAACAAAAAACAAAAAACAAAACCCAAATGGCCCCCCGCTGAGGACCCCCCCCCCCGCCAAACCCAACTGGTGTCTGCAAGTGGGATTGAAAGAATATAAGTACATCAGGATTACCTACTGAGTTCAAAAAATAAATGTACTTCACATTTTCAGTTTCAACAGTCAGCTAAATATTCCTAAACAAGAAATGGACTCAGAGTAGAGCCTGAATCGAGAATATGACCATAAAGCCCCAGAAAGATAGGAAGCAGTGCCTCACAGACTTTCTCAACAAGGGAAAAAGGGCTCCCCAGACTCTGAGCACTGGCTTGTAGAAGCTCACAGAAGCCTGATAATACCCAAAGTAGAGGCAGGTTCATCTTGGACAGAATGACTTTGGGGGGAATAGAGGAAATTCCAACAAGATTCCTAGGAGGCCTACAACACTTTTAAGAGAATAATACTAATGAGAACACTAGTAGCTTGGACCAAAAAGGGCAAACACCAAAGGAAAAGATGCTTGTGGGCCTCCAGCTCTATCAGAATCAGATGCAGAGAGCTACTGATCTTCAAAACATGGGTCCTTCGTGATGGAAAAGAAAGGACCTCCAGTGAGCAGAACAAGAGAACAATGGACAGAACAGGGAACTAGGAAATCCTTCCTGGGAGCAGAAATGGGCCTTAAGGAGCATCTCCTGCCTCTGCAGTTGGGGCCTCTGACAGCCTGGTCCATCTGGATCTCAGAATTGGTAAGGACCAGGGACTTCCAAGTGCTTCATTCATGCTGGCCCTGTTTGTGGGGTGATTTGGTTAGCTTAGAGATCTCTGGATTGAGGAGTCACACCAGAGGAGGGGTGTGTGGATCTCCAGATGGACCTGACGTAGATCATGGGAACCTGGCCTCTGAGTCTGATGTCCTAACTGGGATAAGCGTTTTGGGCATCCCGAGATGGGAGAAAGAATATGGCGTGTGTAGGAAGAACACAGTTTGCGGCCAGATTGTGGAATGTGACAGATTGAAACCATGGCCATGAATTCCTTCTTCGCAGAAGGTATGTTTCTCTGCAATAAAATTTTGCCCTGTCTGCCATATATATCTCAACTGTATTAAATCGGGGCTGACCTGGTGATTTTGCCTTGGTCAACGGAATGTGGCAGAAGTGATACTGCATGAATTTAGAGCCTAGGACTCAGGTTGCCCTGGGACTTGTGCCTTTGCCCTCTCTGAATACTGTCCTGAGACCAGGAAGCTCGTCCAACCTACAGGAGAAGGAGCGGCCATGTGACTGAGAATGGAGGGGTCCTCCGTGGAGAGCTGGTGTCGTGTGCTGAAGATGTGAGGGAGGCTAATGCCCATGTCCAGTCCTGCAGGCCCTCCTGCTGAAGACAGTCATGTGGGGGACCCAGGTGGAACCAGACGAGGAAGTAACCAGCCAACCTATGGGAAAGTGAAATAATCACTATTGTTTTATGTTACTCAATTTTGGGGCAATGTGCTATGCATGAATAGAAAACTGTAACACCTACCATTGAGCAAAGACGAACGAAAAGTAAACATGAAATATTAGTATCAGGAATGAGGGAAAAAAAAGACATTGTACATTGAGGGGGTATGTACTACTGTGAACCTCACTGTGCTTGAAATTTAATAACTTAGACAAAACAGATAAACTCCATAGAATATAAAACTAGAACTGACACAAAATAAATAGAACATGTAAATAGCCCTCCATCACTTTTTAAAATTGCCTCTGTAAATAAAGGCCTTTTCACATAGAAAACTCCAGGCTCAAAGAACTTCAATGGTAAATTCTACTGAACATTTGAGGGAGAAACAAGATGAAACTTACCACACTGTCTCAGAGAAGAAAGACACAGCTCTTCCCAACACATCTTAGGAGTCCAGCAAAAGCCAAAAGCCTGATATCAAACTTTGATGACAATGAAAGAGGAGAAGAAAATTATAAGTCAATATCATTCTTGAGCAGAAATACAAAAATCCAACACAAAATAATAGCAAATTAAATCCAGCAAAATATAAGAAGCATAATATGTCACAACCAAGTGAGTTTATTCCAGGAATACACGGTTACTTCAGTGTTTGAAGATTAATTGTAATTTAGTACTTAGCAGAGTAAGAAAAACACCATAGAATCATCTTACTAGAGGCAGAAGGAGCATTTGATAAAATAAAACTCATTCAACCCACTTATGAAAATTCTCAGCAAGCAAGGAATGGAAAGGAATGTCCTCCAGGAGGTAACAGGCACAGAAGCCTGTGTCTGATGTCATGCTCAGTGTCAAGATCTGGAATGATTTTCCCCTAAGAGGAGGAACATGGCAAGAGTGCCTTCTTTCCACTTCTATTCCACACCAACCGGAGGTCATAGCCAGTGAAATAAGGCAAGAAAAAGAAATGAAATGTATTAAAAAAATGGGAGAGGAAAAAGTTAAACTTCTCTCCACAGCCAATACTATTCTATGCAGAGAAAAATCCTAAATCTAATGGAAAACTGCTAAAACTAGTTGGTGAAGCTTTTAAGGTTGTGAGATTCAAAGACAAACTAAAAATGTTAATGAGCCAAGGTCAGGCAGTAGGAGAAGCTGTCACAGGTTGGAGGAGACTACGGAGGTGTGGCAACCAAATGCCACAAGGTGCCTTGGATTGGATCCTGGAACATGAATGTTAGTGGAGAAATCTGAGTGAAGTCCTTAGTTAATAGTATTTACCACTGTTAGTTTCTTAGTTTATTTCATAAACTAAGCACATTGTAGTGCTACAACGTAAGATGCTGAGAAGCTGGGCCCCTGGCATATGGGGACACTTTTTTTTGGGGGGGACACTTTTTAATATGTTCATATATCTCTCTTTTTAAAGATGCATTTATTTATTTATTTTTAATTTATTTTTATTTATTTATGAGAGAGCGAGCGAGTGAGAGAGAGCACGCAGGGAATGAGAGAGAATCTCAAGCAGACGCCATGGTGGGTGCATGGCCCCACGTAGGCCTCAATCCCACGACCCTGAGATCACAATCTGAGCCAGAAACAAGAATTGGATGCCTAACTGACTGAGCCATCCCTGCAACTCTCTTTTAAGCCTAAAATTATATAGGGACTTTAAAAACATGGAAGAGGTCAGTGGTGTCTTCTTGAGCACAGCACAACTAGTGTGGCCCTGGAGGCAGGAAGGGCAGGGGCACCTCCTCTGCCAATTTATTGTTTGTGTCTGAGAGCTGTGCCCAGGCACTCAGCTGTGAACTTTCTTCCACCAAAGACTCTGAAGCTACTTAATACCCCTTAACATGTCTGTTATTGCCTAAAATAATAGTAATAATCACCACTAAGAAAATGTAAAGGCCAGCCAGACTGGGGGAAAATATTTCTCAGAGGAATTGCTTCTAGAATATATGAAGAACTCCTACAACTCCATATCGGGATGACAAATGTAAAAAATGAGAAGGAAGCAAACAGCCACATTACCGAGAAGACATAAAACAGCCAGGAAACACAAGGACGAGCTTAATACCATGAGTCATCCAGGAAATGCAGAATAAAGCAATAAAGCCACCAAGATTTCACTTCACAACCATTAGGGGTCAAATTAAACACGGCAACAACGCTAAATGCTGTATATATTTCTGACGGGTTTGTAAAAACGGTTCAACCACTTTGGAAAACTGAATGTGTCTATAGAGATAAATATGCATCTACCCAGCAACCATATAAGATAAGCACATGCCCGCAAAGGACTTGAACGAGAATGTTCACAGCAGATTTATAAAAGCTGAAAACTCCTGTCCGTCAACAAAATAACGAATGAACAAAGAGTGGTACATTCTCACGATGGAATATTAATCCGCAATAGAAAATGAACTTTGGAGGCGGGCAACAACGTGGCCAAGTGTCAACCATTGTGCTGAGTGAAGCAGCCGGATACTAACCAGCGCACAGCGTGGGGCATGGGTGGCGTCGTCTGCCTTCGGCTCAGGTCATGATCTCAGGGTCCTGGGATCGAGGCCCACATCGGGCTCCCTGCTCAGTAGGGGGTCTGCTTCTTCTACTTCTCTCTCCTACATAAAATCTTAAAAAAAAAAAATAAACAGGGCATAATGTGTGCTCCACCCCCAGGAAGCTCATGGGAGAACCAGTCCACAGCCAGAGGCAGAGCAGAAATTCCCATGGGGTGGGGATCACTAGGAAGGGGGCAGGTGGGAAGTTTCTGAAATGATGGAAAAGGGGTCTTTTAAAAATGTTTGAATATATACATCATACATATACATATACTATCATGTATGTTACATATTATATGTCACACATTATATATGTGTGTTTGTACATAAACAGTTGCCATTTTACGATACAGTTCAGTGGCATCAAGTACATTCACAAGGTCTTGCAACCATCACCGCGGCTCATCTCTGGAACTGCTGTTTAATCATCCCAAATGACTGAACCACACCCACACCCGTGACACACTCCCTCGTCATCCCTCTCGGGCTCCTGGTCTGTCTGTGAACCTGACTGTTCCGGGCACCGTGTAAGCGGAATCCAGCCGCACTGACCTGTGTCCGGCTTACTCCATAACGTCTTCAGAATTTGTCCACGTTGCAGCTGCTGCCCGAACTTGGTTCCTTTTTTTCAGGCCGACTGGTATCCATGGGGTGGATGTGCTGCATTGTGTTTATTCATTCATTTGTCCATCGATGGGCATTTGAGGTTGTTTCCACCTTTTGGCCACTGTGAATAACGCTGCTATGAACATGGGTGTGCAGATATCCATAAGGAAAGTTCTGTACCTTGATTGGATGTTAGTGACACATTTTCAAAACGCATTAACTGATAGGCGGAGCCTCTGGGAACTACCCCAGTTCTCTCAGACCCTATCACCATAGGCCGTAGGTAGGGTCTCCCACCCCCGATGTACACCTGCCGACCACCCCCCTGGGGGGGCTTGGGAGGAAACCCTCTCCTCCAGCCTTGAGCTAGGGCTCCCTGCCTGCCCCTCACACCACCCAATCCAGCCCTCCACAAGTCACCTGCACACAGGGAATGGCTAGCCTTCCCAGGACACCCTGCTGCCTGGCCCCGTGCACCTCACAGTACTCCAGCGTCCATCCGGTCAGCCCCAGGGCGTCCACTCTTTGCATCTGAGGCCCTGGATGTAGCCTGTCTCATCTAGAATGGCTGTGCCTGCATTCAGTGGGAAGTAGCCTGGGCTCCCGAACCATCCCCAGGCCTCCCTACACAGAGAGCAGCAGGGTCTTCCAGCATTTTGGGGACGACTCTGCATTTTTCTTTCTTTTAACAAATAAACAACAGAACTGACATAGGCTTAAGGCCCTCTCGCTTTCCATGAAGAAAGTTCTGCGTTGCATTAATAAAGAGAAACAGTAGGAATCATGGCAAAAATAATAAACAAGCAGCTCTGCTGGAGAGGAGGAGCTGGAGCTCTCTCTAGGGGACCTGTGCTACTCCTGAGCTAGTTCTTTGTGAAATAAGTTTGATCTGTCCTCAAAAATAATTAAAGCAGCTTATACTTCTGTGAAGACAAATGGCAGAGCAGAAACTCTGAAGGTGAACGCTCTCTCCCAGCGCACGGTGCCTACCTGTTGGGGCAGCTCACCCAGCTAAGCCCGTCCTTTGCTCTCCTGCCCGGGCCATCCCACAGGCTGGAAGGGGATCCCCGGTGCATTCCCAGCACGTTGGCATCAGCTGTGGGCAGGCGCTGCCCTGCAGGCCCAGCATCCCTTCAGTCTGAGCTGCGGGCACAGCCCCTGGCCCTAACCCCCAGTGCCTCCCCGGCTGGCTCGTCTCCCTCATGCCAGGGGTGAGGAGCTCTGTCCCGAGCAAGAAGGCTGCCTCGCCTACAGCTGGGAACCACCAATAGGCCCCCCTCAATACCCTGTGCCTAGCAAAGTCCACAACCAGGCAGGTCACAGCGAAGGGGGGTGTTTGGACTGGTTGCCCCTCCTGTAGCGCCTGACAGGTTGTTTCCAAAGATCACAGAATCAGTGAAGAGGCTGGCTCACTGCACAGCATTCAGCTACCTGCCCCCGACCCCCGTTGCTCTGGGTCTCTCTGCCCAAGGTCAAGGGTCAGGGCTGCTCCCTGTCCCAGGTCCAGTTGGGAGAAGGGCTCACATCTCCAGTAGAGCCGGCTGGCCCTGGTGGCTGTGGCAGGCGCCGGTTGTCCTGAAGTTTTTCAGGCGTTTTCTAATTTCCTGGTTGTTTTTCAAAGCTCTGTTCTTTTCTCCTCCATAAACTGATCTTTAAGAATGGTTGTTTGATAGGGGCGCCTGGGTGGCTCAGCTGGTTAGGCAGCCAACTCTCGGTTTCGGCTCAGGTCATGATCTCAGGGTCATGAGATGGAGCCACATGTCAGGCTCTGTGCTCAGCAGGGAGTCTGCTTGAGATTGTCTCTCTCCCTCTGCTTCTCTCCTTGCTTGCTCTAAAAAAAATAAATAGGGCACTCGGGTGGCTCAGCGGTATAGCGCCTGCCTTCAGCCCAGGGCGTGATCCTGGAGACCTGGGATCCAGTCCCACGTCGGGCTCCCTGCATGGAGCCTGCTTCTCCCTCTGCCTGTGTCTCTGCCTCTCTCTCTGTCTCTCATGAATAAATAAATAAAATCTTTAAAAATAAATAAATAAATCTTTAAAAAAAAGTGGTGTTTGATATACAAAGCACACAGTGTTTCACTGGTAAATTCCCTAACCAACATATCAGCATTTGGATGGATATACCAGCATTCAGAAAATGTTAAAACCTATACAAAAAGGGCAGCCCGAGTGGCTCAGTGGTTTAGCGCTGCCTTCGGCCCAGGGCGTGATCCTGGAGACCCGGGATCCAGTACCACGTCGGGCTCCCTGCGTGGAGCCTGCTTCTCCCTCTGCCTATGTCTCTGCCTCTCTTTGTGTCTCTCATGAATAAGTAAATAAAATTTAAAAAAAAAAATCCTCTACAAAAAATATTACCATCGACAATATCAAGATATTATTACTACCAACATCATTGGCCTATCTTTGACTTACTGAACTACAGCAATGTTAGGGTTCAATCTGGAAATAGCACTACATGGGTAAACAATCCAAGGGAAGGCCTTTTTAGTTAAAAAGTAAAATGAGTCAATACAATGGTAGGTTGTGTTAATACTGTAAGCTCACAGAACCTTTCCTGAGGTTGCAAAAAGGAACATATGGTGCCCATTTAAAATTCACCAATTACATAGAAGAGGTCAAGGATGAAACCATTTACCGAAGTCAGAAACCTGGTAGGCAGGGGGCGGGCCCGGAGCGGAGCGGGGCTGCAGGCAGGCGCCCCCCAGCCTTCTCGAGCACGTGGTCCCAGCAGGCCCCAAGCACGACTGGCCAGATCCACACCACCCCCGGCTAATGACTGAGGTGCCTCGGGGGGAGTGCCTGGCACAGCGGGAAGGGAGGGACGACAGTCTCCAGCCTGACCGACCGACCGGCACTCTCTGCCGCTGATAGCGCCACTCTGGTGGTGACCCCTGCAGCCCACCTTTCCCCCATTTTTCTTGCCAGATTATTTTGAGGGGTGGGAAATTGAAAGATGTATTTACTTTTAAGCTGATTTTATTTTTTTCAGCATCATCTTTACAGGCATATAGAGTATTTTTCCTTAAAAAGGACCTAGAAGACCCTGGAAGCTCCCTGCCTCTCTCTTCCTCTCTACAGCCGGTGACTCTTGGTCACGTTTGCAGCCTTGCACTCACCACCCCGCTTAACAAACGCAGGGGAGAGATTGCTACTGCCTCTGAGAGAGAGATCAGGAAACACCGAGGTTTAAAAAAATCTTTAAGAAGATTACCTCCCAAATCATTTCCAGACACCACCTCGGTTCGGAGGTTCCTGGCAAAGGAGAGCGACCGTTCCCCAACCGGCTCTGAGATGAAAACCCAAAGACACTCAGCTCAGCTCACCAGATACAGAACAGCGACTTTGAGAATAAAAACATTTTGCAAAAAGCACATTAAGTTTTGAATTTAAAATGAGACCTGATTAGAATGTTTGATCTCGCATCTTTTTATGCTACAAGTCAATGTTTTCTTATGGACAATTTCAAACGTCTATAAAGTGAGCAGAATAGCACGACGAGCCCCATTCACCTATGATCCGGCTTCCACATCCATCACCTACACCCCCTTCTCCCCACGACAACCCTCTCAGGTAAAAGGTACATACTTTGAGACGCACAAATCTTAACTGTACATGGTTGACGAGTGATACATTCATTAACCTGCATCCTCATGAAGATACAGACTTTTCACCACCCCATGAAGCTCTCTCCTGCCCCTTCCCAGGTAAGCCCACCTGCTCCAGGAAACCAGCCTCGTGGATTGTTTTTCTATCACCCACCGACATGGTAGGTTCATTTTTATTGCTGAGTGATATCCCATTGTATGGCCACACTACACACTCATCCTTTTTTTTCATCCATTCTCTTGTTGGGTGCTTTTTAGGTTGTTTCTGATTTCTGGTTATTATGAATATACCTGCTAAAATCTTCTGGCATTCCTTCCTTTTTTTTTTTTTTTTTTCAAGATTATTCTGACCCCTTAGGTTCTTTGTACTTCCAGACACGATTTTAAAAACAGCCAACTTTTATAAAAGTCTACCGGGGTTATAATTGGAATAGCTTTGAATTTTTTGATCAATTTTTGGAGAATTGACACCTTAACCATAAGGGTTTTCCAATCCAGAAACAAAGGATATTCATTTAGGCCTCTACTTTCACTAAGAGAGATTTTGTGGTTCTCAAGGAAAGAGGTCTTGCATGCCATTCATTAAATCTAAGTGTTTTGTTTTTGATGTTATTATGAATAGTATGGCTTTTGAGTTTTCCAGTTGTTTCCATATTTGTTGCTAATTTATAGAAATACCATTGATATTTGCATATTGGCCTTATATCGGTGACCTTGCTAACTCCACATTTTTACAGTTTCTACTTGTTGATTCATTGGGATTTCCTATGTATACATTCAAGCTATCTGCCAACACGGGTAGTTTTACTTCTTTCCGATCTTTATGAATTTGGTTTTCCTTGTTTCACTGCACAGGCTGGCATTTAAGATAAATGTTGAATAGCAATAGAGCAGATGTATTGCCTCACTCCTCATCTTAGGGGAGAAAACATTTAACATTTCACCTTTAAGCAGTGAACTGTGTACTCTTCATAGAAGCTTTTCATCAGATGAGAAATCTCCTTTTTATTCCTTCCTTGCATGTTGATTTTTTTTTCAAGTGATTTTTCTGTGTCTCCTGAGCTGATCTCTTCTATTGTTTCCTTTTATTCTGTCAATAATGCAAAGTATACCGATTTCTGACACTAAGCCAACCTTGCATTCCGGAGAGTTTGTCATTGCTTGGTTTTCATTGCTACTATTTTCTGAGAAAAATTTTTTGCACCTATGTTCACAAAAGGTGTTGGTTTATAAGTATTTTTCTTGTATTTTTTCAGGTTTTAGCATAAGGATTATTAATACTCAAATCTGCTTTATTAAAATCTTTACTACATGTGGCTTCGCTGTAAAAATAGTCCCCCCCGCCCTCGCTGTGGGAAAACTGCTCCAACAGTCAACAGGGTCAGGGAGAGCCGGGTGACAGCAAGCCACCCAGGAGCAGAGCGAGCTGGGGAGGTCTGTGGGCTATCACCCATCTTCTGGCCCCCCGGTCTGCAAGGAGCCTCACTCTTTCAGGCTCTGGGCTCCTAAGAGGGCTGTGCTTTGCCTGACCTCCTCCCACCTGCCACACGGGCCCTCACAGCAGAGGCTGCAGAAGCAGAAGCACTGGAACCCACGCTGTAAACAGATGAGCAGAATCAATCGGGGACTGAAATCACATAGCAGCTTAGCATCTTTCCATGGAGATGATGTGGGCAGGTTCTAGGTTGTCGTAATGTCTGAGTGTTGGAAAAAAAGCACCAGTGTTTCAAGTACTTGGGTCTCTCCATTGAATCAGGGTGACCAACTCCACACCAGCAGATGCAGCCCTTAGATGGACGGTGGGGTCATTCATTCTGGAGGCGAGGGGTGTCTCTGGAGACAGGCAGATTTCATCACCTGCTGAACACCACTCCCTGCTCTACCTCCACAGCACTCTGTGATTTGAAACGATTTCACTTTCCTCTTCGGACTTTCTCCACTAGAATTAAACCCCATGGGGCAGGGACACACCTGTCCTGCTCAGTTACCTCCTGAGAGCCTAGAACAGTGCCTGGCCCATGGTGGATGCTCAAGCCCTCGTTGGAAGGATGAATGAATGAACTGGTGTATAAGATAGTAACTGCTGAGTCCTGTGGACGGATGTGACTTTGAAAAGTGCCCAGTTCAATTCCCTTGGGGAAAACCTTGAATGAGTCCCCTGGCAGGGGCTGACTCGAGCTCCCCCCACTGCTAGAATCTTGGCATGTTTTAAATGCAGACCTCAGTTTTCCTGCGGTATATGGGTGGAAGAGTCCTCACCTTACAGCCCTGGAGGATTGAGGAAACATGTCAAAGCACTGGTACAGTTCTACGCAGGTGTGACGTGTTGCTATGATTTTAACACAGACTGTCCAGCAAGACGACCTGGTTGGGCCAGGACCCCGTGGTCACAGAGAAGGCTGCTTGCTGCCCAGGTGGGACTTTTGTTTTGTTTTGTTTTTTTTTGCATTGAAAATGATCACACAGTTGGAATGCATTTTTAAAAGGCTCCTTCTCTATAGAAGTTTTAATAGGAGATATCTAGGAGAAAAAAACATTTCTTTCGGAGTACTCGTTAATTGATATTAAAGCTTACTCACGAAAGGACTTACAACACAAGTCTGACAGTTGACAGGAATTGGGAAATTTACTTCTATTTTAATGCTGAAATGTAGTTCACACTGAATTCCTCCTCCTGGGTGAAATATCCTTCCCTCAATTTTTACAGGACTTTGTAATAAGGGCAGTTGTATGTGCTCATCAAAAATAGAAAGCGGCTGATGGAGTGGACATGTTCCGTGTAAATATTTAGTACAGGCATTGGCGGCTTTTAAATTTGCATCTTGAGCTGAATGTATCTGCTGATTTTCCCATCTGCTAATATTTCCCCATCTGCTAAATACCTGCTACCAGGGGAAGACGAGGCCTTTGTCATCCCTCTGCTTCACCTCCATGTCCCCTTCACCCGAACCTGGAAGTAGCACCGGCGTCCCGACGAGCAGACAACAGACATGCACGGACCCCACTCTGCCCGTGGACAACAGCCCAGCCCAGGTGCCCCATCGGAGGGAACTCGGGTTTGCCTCCCCAGGGCCACTCCCGGCATCGCTCCAGCCATGTGGAGCGCAGAGCCCGGGGAGCAGCAGCTGCTCCGGGACACAAGGCCAGCCCTGGAGGAGAGGTGTGTCTGCGTAAACTCCACCTCGGACAGCACGGCGAGGTGGCGAGGATGGCACGCCACCGACGCAAGGGGCCAAGAGACACCCAGAATGGGGAGCACTGGCTGCAAGAAGCCAGCAGGAAAACCAGGCCCAGACTGCATCCCTGCAGTCTCATCCAGCCTGGACCCTCCCTTCCCAGGGTCAGAAGGTTCTGGATGTGTCTTTGGTGCCTGGGAAAGGGCTGGAGCCTCAGCACGGAGCTCAGTGTCTCCACCCCCGGCTCCTGCACCATCTTGACTATGGGGAGGAGGGTTACGTGGACCATGACCGTGGTTCAGGCACCCTGGGGCTTGAGCCCTAACACACACTCCCTCTCTCCCCGAGTGACGCAGGTGAGCTCGCCAGCCTGCCTCCTCGGTGTCTATCATTTACCCCCCAACAGACTTCCCCTTTTTCCTCTTTATACCCCAAGAAGCTGGAGAGCTCCAGCTGCTCAGCTCTGGGCGGGGGGGGGGGGGGGGGGCTAGAACGGTCTGAGGGAGAAGGAAGCTGTGGTGCGGCTGCTGCCCCCACAGACAGGCCAACACCCCAGCGTCCACACATCGCGACACAGACCGGGGACAGAATGAAACGGCCCCAAAGAGCAAGAGTTCCATTTTATGCTTAAAATCAAGTCTGTCCCAGGAGGTCCCAACTGTGTAGACACTTGATTGATGGCGGCAAATAATGATTCTCAGTTTTGCTGGGAGCTTGCCTTCGTCGAAAGCCAGAGATGAATAAAATATACGAGAGCACATCAAATATAGTGCAAGGACAACATATACAAACAGTACATTAAGCATTATGGAAGACGATAAAGAGCTGGAAAAACAGATCCGAGTTAGCAGATGGGCTCCGATTCCGGGTCTGTCCGCGGGAATGGGGAGCAGAGGCAGGGACTGCGCGTGGCCCTTCGGTCCTGGGAATAGTTCATTAGGTGGAAAAGCTGAACAGATTAATTTCCACCACCTCTCCCCTGCTAAATTCCCAGCTCCCGGGGAGGTGCTCGGCCACCGCAGCCCCTGCCCGCCAGGCCCCGGGCTTCCCTCCGCAGAGTGCAGTGTCAACAAAAATGCTACAGTGACATTTCTCTCCTGCTCTCAATTACATGTAGGCTTTTCACTGCCAGTATAAAATACATATTGTGCTCCAGCGAGATCCATTGTACTGGGGTCAGCGGGAACTCATTGTCCTTTTTGCTTTAGAACAAGACAATACTGACATCTGTAAGATTTGCTGTAAATAATCCGAGGGCTATAGGTACAGAGCAGTGGGCGAGGGGAAAGAGGGAGGGAAGGAGGTGTGGAGAGAGAGCAAGATGCTGAGCCGTGGACCGGATCTGAAGCCACCCGGAGACCCAGGCTTGTCTAGGGGAGGCCGCACCCAACGGTCGGCATCGGTTAGGGGGAGAGCGAGTATGTGGCAAGCGCTACGGGACGACTCGGGCAGAAACACCGAGTGCCGGCAGCCTTTGCCGCTGGGACGGAATTCATCCCTGAGTGGCAGAGAGGCCCGGGCAGGGCTGGCTGTGCCCGTCCTCAGGCAGAGCCGCGAGCCCGGGAGCCACGCGTGGCCTCGAATCCCAGCAACGCGGGTGGCGGGAGCAGAGGATGGTGATGAAGTGCCATGGAGCCACTTCCCAGGCAGTTCAAATCAGTAAGCCAGGACCGGGTGGGGTCAAGAGGCACAAAGACTCGGGAAGCATGGGGGCCTACTGGGGGCCTACTGGGGGCCTCCGGAGTCAGAGTGCTGGGAAATCAAAAGCGTGTTTGATAACCAGAGAGCAGCTCTTTGCCAAAGGAGAGCTTTGTCATGGAAAAGAAAGTTTGGCGACAGGCAGGGATGACAAAGGGCTACCAGGGCCGGGAGATGGTCCAGCCAAGCTTCCAGGCAGGCCCGCAGCCCCTGCACCGCTCCGTGTCGGCCCGCATGGGAGGCCACGCACCCCGGGACCCTGCGTGTGTGCGTGGCTGCACGCAAGCAGCTGTACACGCATGTGCGTCCCGAGAGCTTGGAGGTGGAGCAGATGGCTGGGGCCAGGGCGGCTCTGCTCAGTGACCAGCGCTGCTTCTCTGGCTGTGTGTGTGTGTGTGTGGGGGGGGGACCGCGGGGCACCCCCGAGTCGCCGGCAGCTCCGAGGGCGCTGCGGCGAATTCCTCTGCGCTCAGGACTTTTAACCTTCAAGACGAAATCTCTTCAGCCTGTGCCTTTTTTCCCTTTGGTCACATCCAGAAAAGTGAGCATGTGATTCCAATTTGAAATTAAAAGTCATGTCTGAATAACAGAACTGCATTCTCATTTCCTAATACCCTGGTTTTTACTACTTTGCATTCAACTGTGAAAAGTCTTTTAAAAACTCGGAACAGCAGTAAAACTTGAATGAATGTTTGACCCATTATTGCATAGCGGGTGCGCCTTCCAAGTAGGAGAGACTGCCAAGTTCTCCCCACCTAATATTTCCACTTTAATTGTGCCACTTGAGAAATTTACGTGCCTCAAAATATGGCATGAATCTTACGCTTATTGCAGTATCATTAGCAGCAACATTTAAGCAACATCTGTGTGCTATAGAACTAATTGAAGTAGCAGAAGTGGCAGCTGTAAATCCACAGGAAGATGGCAGTTTGTACCCAGCACTGCTGAGTTAGCTAGTAACTGTCAGCCTGTTCCTGCAATCTGGTCTCGAGCACCACGGTACAGGCACACAATGTCCAAAAAAATACAGCGAGTAGGCTAATGATCCTATTAACCACTTTGCTGCACCAATTTGGCTGTTTTTCCAGTTTCCTTGTTGAATTTCATTATAAATTTCTCCATTCCTGTAAAAAGTCCAGTGTGTGAGACGCGTCTGACTTTAAACTACTTACCTGAGCCGAGAAACGCCGGTCTGGCCAGACCAAACGGAGGATTGATTTTTTTTTTTTTTTTTGTTATTTAATCATTCTGGCTCCCCATCACTCCTTTCGATCGCTTAAAAAATTTTTTTTTATCACACGCGTCTGTGTAAAAAAAAAAAAAAAAAACACAACTTTAAGATCCCTAGTCATGTTGATATTTAAAGCAATGGCATTTTCTTCCCATGGACATAACATTTTCAATAATCAATACAAGATGGCAACCATAATTTATGACCGGTAGGGGGAGGAGGGCAGGGCAAGTGCGCGCGTGGTGTAAAGGGATCAGGCTGTCCGAGGGACTCGGGGGTCTGGGCTCCCCGTCGGCTCGCCAGGTTGACACACCAGGGCCGATGACTGACAGCCCAGCCACACGCTGGTTTGGACCCAAAAGGCATCGACTGTTTTCATTTCTTCAATATTAAGAAAAATGATACCGATTCTCCCCCATAGAAAGCCAGCGAGGTTGGGAGCGAGGAATTAATTACCAACATGCCTCTTTTTGCAGAAGCAGCGAGGGGGTCAGAGCCACTGTTTCTACTCAGGGTACATCCTCCATCGAGCACAACTGGAAGAAAATATTTCTGACACTTCTTCGCAACCCAGCCCCATCTTGCTTTTAACTCCGGATTTGCTTGCTTTTTTGTCTTGGCGGCGAGTGGATGGTTCCCCCCCGGTGCCCGGCCCTTAGACAATGATGTAACTGGTATCTTTCGAAGCACTCAAGAGTGTTGGAAATACACAAAAGAAGGCCTCCTTCAATATATGATGACTGGTGTGTTTGCCAACAACCCGACTTCATTAGAAAATTGGCACGTCCACCCAGCTGCCATGTGACACGCCGTTAACTGTGGACATTTGTTGTCTTAATGCTCAAGTACTCAGGGACTCGACTGATAAGGGAGAAAGTGTTTGGAATCTGCTGAACCCCACGCTTAGGGGGGCACGCCACCTCACGGTATTGAAAATCAATAGTCACGTGACGGCGGGGAGGTCAGAGGTCCCCAGAATTAACTTCCTAGTACTAAATTACTATCCCTCGTTTCTCGGCTTATTTTCTAACAATGATACATTTTTAAGGGGGGCTGGTTCAAAACCACTCATGAACACAAAGCGAGAAAACCAGAAGCACCGGCTGCCGGTTTCTACCCCCGCCCCCGCCCCCGCCCAGGAAGCATCAGGATGTTGAAGGCTCCGTCCATCTGCAACTCAGGTTCTTTTAAAAATCTATTTCGTTTTGAGCGGTGGTGTTTTAACCGTCACGTGAAAGGACAGAAGCTGGCTTGGAAGCCGGCCTGGAAGCCGGCCGTATCTCGGACTCACCCCTTAGAGCAGCTGAGTGGTGACGTGGGTGCCATCCCTGCCCTAGGCCGGTGCTTGGGGAGGTCAGAGCACAGGAAGTGGGAGAGGGAGAGGAATATCCTCCCGGCAGATCATTTTAATTGAGAAATAAGCTCCAGGGCCCAACCACAGAGTCGCTTCTTTGGATGTCGCTTCCGAACGGGATTCTGGAGTCCAGGGGCCCCTCGGCCCCATCCCCACCCTTCTCCGTCAGAACGGGGGCTCGGCTCACCTTAACGCGTGCGAAAGGACACGTGGTCAAAACAGGGGAGCATTGTATCAGCTTTTTCCGAAAACTGTGCATCTTCTTTGATCCTACGGCCAAACTGCACAAGTGGGCAGTTTCTTGGAGTTTGGCGACGGCGCGGAGTCTGAAACCAGTCAGTGAAAGGTTCTGGACCAGCATGCGGTTCTGGTCATTTGGAAATACTGGTTCCCTGAGTGAGGCAGATCTTCCAAATGTTGACACGTTTCATTACGTGATACTAAAAAGTCCTATTTGTATCACAGTCCCATTAGAAAAATCTATTCATAAGCTGTAAAGCTCATAGTGATAGACATAAGTTCTCAAAAATTTGTTCAAAAACAAATTTTTTAAAAAGATTTATTTATTTGAGAGAGAGAGAGAGAGAGAGCGCACAAGCGGGGGTGGGGGCATGAAGAGAAGGGGATAGGAAGGAGAGAAAAGCAGACTCCTCGCTGAGTGTGGAGCCTGATGTGGTGCTTGATCTCATGACCATGAGATCATGACCCCAGAGGTCATGACCATGAGAACACAACCTGAGCCAAAATCAAGCATCAGGCACTTGATCAACTGAGCCACCCCAGGTGCTCCCTAAAAACAAATTTTTATCACTGGCAATAAATATGGTCATTTGTTCTCCTTTCAAGGACAGGCTTACTTCATTTATTTTTATTTTTATTTATTCTTAAGATTTTATTTATTTGAGAGAGAGAGAGAGAGAGAGAGAATGAGCAGGGGGAGAGGCAAAGGGAGACGTGGACTCCCTGCTGAGCAGGACCCTGGGATCATGACCTGAACTAATGGCAGACACTTAATGGACTGGGCCACCCAGGCACCCCTACTTCATTCATTTTTGAGAAAATGCCAGCAAACACACATCTGAATGACCACTCTTGGTAAACTCATCTTTTAATGTTCCCCCAGGTGTGGTTTCCACCCACTGCCCATGTCCCTGTGATGCAGGTGTGTGTGTGGGGGGGACTCTCCCAGCCTGCTGAACCAGAAGGAACCCCCTACCACAACAGTAGTTCAAGGGGGGGGTCAGCGTGAACCAGTTCTAGAGTCACTCACCACCCAAGAATCTGAGCAGAAAGGGGCACATGGCTGCGCTGAATCATGGTCTCCAATCACCTGCTTACAATGTTCAAATTATGGGATATTTGATGCAAAGAAGCCAATGTGATAATACCTATGTTGTGAAATATTATAAGGACACTAGTGAATCTACAACCCCGCCTAGGAAGTGGAACAATATGGGACCGTGTGGTTGAATATCTACATTTTCTACAGTATTCCACCTTCCCATCTCTGCCCCAGAGGCAACAACTTAAATTTTGTATTTATCATTTCCTTGCCCTTGACAAGGTTCTAGGGATGTCTGGGTGGCTCAGTGGTTGAGTGTCTGCCTTTGGCTCAGGGCATGATCCCTGGGTCCTGGGATCAAGTCCTGCATCAGATCCCCACAGGGAGCCTCCTTCTCCCTCTGCCTGTCTCTCTCTCTCTCTGGGTCTCTCATGAATAAACACATAAATAAAAAATTTTTTTTTAAAGAAAAGGTTGTATTATGTATGTGTGCATGTTTATATATATGTATATGTATAGGTGATTGTGTATGTATATATTTCAAGAATTATATATCCATTGAGGCTTGACTTTTATTGAGCACAGTAGTAGGAAGGCCTAGCCACAGCAGTCAGACAACAAAAAGAAATAAAAGGCATCCAAATTGGTAAAGAAGAAGTAAAACTCACTATTTGCAGAGGACATGATACTCTATATAGAAAACCCTAAAGACCACCAAAAAACTACTAGAACTGATATATGAATTCAGTAAAGTCACAGGATACAAAATCAAGCAGCAGAAAGGGAAATTAAGAAAACAATCCCATTTACAACTGCACCAAAAACAATAAAATATTTTAGGAATAAGTTAACCAAAGAAGTGAAAGACCTGTACTCTGAAAACTATAAAACGCTGATGAAAGAAATTGAAGATGACACAAAGAAATGGAAAGACCTTTCATGCTCATGGATGGGAAGAACAAATATTGTTAAAATGTCTACACCACCCACAGAAATCTACAGATTTAATGCGATTCCTACCAAAATACCAACAGCATGTTGAAATAAAGCTAGAGCAAATAATCCCCAAATTTGCATGTTCACAAAAGACTCATTAGCCAAAGCAATCTTGAAAAAGAAAAACAGGAGTAGATGTATCACAATCCCAGGCTTTAAGTTAGATTATAAAGCTGTAGTCATCAAAACCGTATGGTACTGGCACAAAAATACAAACACAGGTCAATGGAACAGAATAGGAGCAGAGGAAAACCCACAATTATATGATCAATTAATCTTTGACAAAGGAGGGATGAATATGCAATGGGAATGGGACCGTCTCTTCCACAAATGGAGCTGGAGAAACTGGACACGCTACGTGCAGAAGAACGACACCGGACCACTTTCCTATACAGACACACACACCAATAAACTCAAAATAGACACATCTCCCAAGGCAAGAGAAACAAAAGCGAAAATTATTGATACTACATCAAAATAAAAAGTTTCTGTGCGGGAAAGGAAACAACCAACAAAACTAAAGAGCAATCTACTGAACGGGAGAAGATATTTGCAAGTAATGATTCTGATAAAGGGCCAGAACCCAAAATATATAAGAAACTCATACAATTCAATACCCAAAAACCAAATAATCCAACTAACAATGGGCAGAAGGCACGAACAGACATTTCTGCAAAGAGGACACACAGGTGCCAACAGACACGTCCCTCGTCATCGGGGAAATGCAAAGCAAACTCACAGTGAGATACCACCTCACGCCTGTCAGGATGGCTGGAGTCACAGAAACAAGTGTTGGCGAGGATGTGGAGAACAGGAACCCCCCTCCTACACTGCTGGTGGGAATGCAAACTGGGGCAGCCGCTGTGGAAAATGGCATGGAGTTTCCTCAAAAAGTTAAAAGAACTACTGTAGGATCCAGCAACCGCACTACTGGGTATTTACCCAAAGGATGCAGACACACAAATTCGCACGGGTACCTGCACCCCAGTGTTTACAGCAGCAGCGTCCCCAGCCACCAGGATCTGGAAGCAGCCCTAGAGTCCATCCACGGATGGATGGATGAAGATGTGGCGTGTACGTAACAGACTATTGCTCAGCCATGAGAAAGAATGAAATCTTGCCCTCTGCAACAACATGGATGGATCTAGAGAGAACGATGCTGAGTGAGAGAAGTCAGACATAGACAAATGCCGTATGAATTCCCTCCTATGTGGAATTTAAGAAATAGAGGAGCAAAGGAAAAAAAAAAGAGAGAGGCACTAAGAAACAGACTCCTAACTCTAGAGGAGAAACTGTTGGTTGCCAGAGGGGAGGAGGTGGGGTTGGGGGAACAGGTGATGGGGCGAAGGGCACGCGTGTCCTGATGGGCACTGGGTGACGTACAGAGCTGTCCGATCACTGTATCGTACACCTGATCCTGATACAGCACCGTACTTTAACTACACTGCAGCTGAATTAAAAAAAAAAAACTTAATTAAAAAATGCTTGTTTGGGACGCCTGGGTGGCTCAGTGGTTGAGCGTCTGCCTTCGGCTCAGGGTGTGACCCTGGGGTCCTGGGATCAAGTCCTGCATCGGGCTCCCTGCATGGAGCCTGCTTCTCCCTCTGCCTGTGTCTCTGCCTCTCTCTCTGGGTCTCTCATGAATAAATAAATAAAATCTTTTTTTTTTTTTAAAGGCTGGTTTGTGATCTTTACAGAATTAGTGCAACCCCCTGCACTCTGCTTTGTTGACTTCTCACCCTGTATCTGGGACGCACCCACGTTACAGCACGAAGCTCTATTCACTTTCAAAGCTGCACAATGTCCACTATTCATGCACTTGTTTTTCGCTGGACCGGTGTTCAGACTGACTATGGTTTTCTCTCCTGCACCCAGGCCTGGTTTCTGGGTGCAAGTCAGAGTCCCCAGGGAGTGTGCGTGGCGAAGAGACGGCCGAGCTGGAACGCCACAGGGTAAAGCCATAGGACTGTCCAAAGTCACACACAGACTCAGAGCTCTTTTCAATATCTTCTAGAAGCATTTCTTTGAATTCCTAGAGCATCAACCATAGTTGGCTCTTACTACGCACGGGCACTTGTGGGCTATTCTAGAACCCCAGTGGGATCAGGACAGATTCTGAGGCCTTGGGCTTCCCATCTTCAAAGCTGGATTGTTTTGGGACATGACACTTATCTTTCCTGTGGGGGGAACTGCAGTATATCACAGGGTGTTGTGGGATCACAGCTGCCCGCCTTGATGAAGAGTGCACCTGTCAGCGCTCTGCTGGTGACCGTGCTCTTTGAAGAGGCCGGAGAGGAAGAGGGCCTACAGCACAAACGGAGGGCCCGCCGCCTGGAAAGTGGGCTTCGTCAGACCATACACCAGGCATTGGAGGGCACCCAGAGGTCTCTCTCAAAAGGACAGACTTTCCAGAATGTTCCGACGATGCTCAGAAAGCAGGCTTTTCACATCCACTAGCCCCTGATTCCTCTACTGTTTGGGCACAACTTTTTTTTTTTTTTTTAAATACATTTAAAACAATTCTTTTCAGAAGTTTCTGTTCCTAGTTGGGCTCGTCTGAAGCAGATTCCTGCAGGGTTGGCCAAAGGCGTGGCCACCCCACGTGTGACTCAGGCTCTGCTGTTCTTGAAGCTGGCTCCACTCTGCTGACAGCAGGCGACGAGCTGCTGTCAGACGGTCGTCTCACCTGGCATCACCCTCTGTAACTGCAGGCCTCCGGGGCCGTCTCGGGTTGTTTCTGGCCCCGGCAGTGGCTCTGCGAACTGGCTGCTGTGTTTTCCAGACGTGAGGAGAGCTTCCAGGGGGTTCTTCCGATAATCATCATCTTGATGTTAAATGTAAATATTGTCACCGTGGTTTAAAGAGAGATTAATGGTTTGCTGACAGCTCCGTACGTCCTTAGGAAGTAACGTACCAAAGAGAACATCCAATCACCATTTTATTCCCAACCCCACCGGGGAACCACACTCACCGCTGCTGCCTGCGTCCCCGGAGCTCGGGCCGGTGCTGTCGGGTCTGGGGCTTGGACGTCTTTTCTGAGCAACTTACCGACGGAGAAGGAAGTCCGGCATGTATCCCGTAATGAGGGAAAATAGTAGAAACTGCTAAATGCCAGCTCAGTGCCAGGTGTCTCACATGTCCGGCTCTGCTCTCTGCAGAAACTTCGAGGCAACGGCTTCAGCTCCTTTCCAGAGATGAGACAGTGGAGGATCAAACAGGTTTGGGGCGGCCCAGCCACTCACCCGCCGTGGTCGGTTAATTGAGTCACTAACCGGAGCCCCAGGCCCTTGCAGGCCCTCTCTGTGCATCCCTGGGCTGCAAGTCACACCAGCCCGAGGTCGTGGGCAGCAAGACAAACCCACTGGGGCTAGTTCACCTGACCCTGTCCCACCTGCAGAGCAGCATAGGACGTGCTGCCAGCGGCCCTGGGGCGTGGGACAGTCCTCCCTCCTGCTTCGGCCTCGGCCTCAACCACACCTCCCTGATGAAGCCAGGCCCACGGCCCTGTCAGGGCTATGGCGCAAGCGTCAATACCGGGAGGACCCGCCAATTATACTCCACATCTGAATTTCTTATATTTTCTAAGTGTTTTACACTAATTAGTTAGTCCTGTTAGCTCTAAGGATTAGTAGCTTCTCTAACAAGACACAGCGACGTTAAGTGACTTACCTAATTATGTAAAACACGGGATGCAGAGATGAGACGGCAGGCTTCTCTGTGGCGGGCTCGGGCCTGCTCTGCGGGGCGCGGCGCCCGCCCGCCCTCTGTGCTCATGGGTCCCCAGGAAGCAGGGGATGCAGTCCCCACCTCCGCAGGCCAGTGGGGCGCTAGCTGAGGTCCCTGTACTCTCCTTGGGGCCTGGCTCCTCACGGATTACCTCCCCTGCCAGGAAGCCAGTGCGTGACCATTCCCTGTCCCATGCGGTGCTGCGTGATGTTCAACGACAGAGGAGGAGTTCAGAGAAGCGCACCATCCTGAGGCAGGAAAGTGGAGGAAAAGCCGCAGGAGGACGCCGGTCTATGCAGATCCGGGGGGCTCCCGCAGACTAGGGCAGGGTCCTGGGGCCTCAGCATCCCCCTGTGGCACAAGGCTGAGGACTGCCACGCCCTGCTGTCCTGACTGGCTGCCATCGGGAACTTCACCCAGAATGGACCCCACACGTGACCCCTCCACGGCGACGAGGGTGTCTGCCCCCTCACCTGACCATCACCACTGCCTTCCAGGTCCCCAGTTTCCTCCTGCAGGGCCAGTGCCACCCGGGCCACCACTGCTCTAAGTTGTCAAGTGCTCCTTCTACTTGAAAAGCCTTCCACATCCCATCCAGCAATATCAGGTGCAGGGCATGCCCTGCCTCCTCCAGGAAGGCCCTCTTGATTTTCTAGTTCAGAACACCCTCTCTTCCATGACTGCGCCTACTCTGAGACAGCACGCCCCGAGCTATTTTTTTTTTTTTCTCATATTGGTGTCACACAGCCCGTCTAAGTAGGGACCGCCTGCTGTTGCTCCCACGGGCTCACCCGGGGTCTCAGCCAACTGCCCTGCAGGGCGACAGCAGGTGCGACAGGTTGGGTGAAAATGGCACCAGTCTTGAGGCTAACCTGCACTCGCCAGTGCTGCGCTTAAGACATCTGTCAGGGACCCTTCACCAGGTAAATACATGGCTTTTAGAATCAGAAATATTAACATGTTTCTGCTGCAAATATTTGGGATGCACAGATAAACACAGAAGAGGAGGTGCGACCACTCATGATTTCTGGTGCTGAGGCAAGCACTGGGGGACCTCGCTCTACAGTCTGGTGGGACTTCGTCAAGATAAGAAGCTTCTGCACAACAAAAGAAACAGTCCACGAAACTACAAGACAACCTGCAGAATGGGAGAAGAGATTTGCAAATGACACATCAGATCAAGGGCTAGGATCCAAGATCCATAAAGGACCTATTCAACTCAACAGCCAAGAAACAAACAGTCCAGTCATGAAAGGGGCAGAAGACACGAGCAGACTTTTCACCGAGGAAGACACAGACACGGTCCCCAAGCACATGGGAACGTGCTCCGCATCCCTGGCCACCAGGGAAATACAGCTCCAAACCACACTGAGATCCCACCTCACCCCAGTGAGAACGGGGAAAATTAACAAGATGGGAAACCACATGTTGGCGAGGATGTGGGGAAAGGGGAGCCTCCTGCACTGCTGGTGGGAACGTGACCTGGGGCAGCCACGCTGGGAAACTGGGGGGAGGGTCCTCAGAGGTAAAAATAGACCTGCCCTACGACCCAGCAATTGCACTGCTGGGGATTCACCCGAAAGATACAGATGCAGTGAAACTCCGGGACCCCTGCACCCCAATGTTCACAGCAGCAATGTCCACAGTAGCCACACTGTGGGAGGAGCCTCGGTGTCCATCGAAAGATGATGGATCAAGAAGCTGTGGTCTATGTGGACGGTGGGATATTCCTCGGCCGTTAGAAACGACAAATACCCACCATGTGCTTCGACGTGGATGGACCTGGAGGGTGTGATGCTGAGGGAAGTAAGTCAGTCGGAGAAGGACAAACATCACATGGTTTCACCCATACGGGGAATTTAAAAGATAGTGAAAGGGAATAAAGGGGAAAGGAGGAAAAATGAGTGGGAAATATCAGTGAAGGAGACAAACCATGAGTGACCCCTAACTCTGGGAAACGAACAAGGGGTGGTGGAAGGGGAGGTGGGCAGGGGGGTGGGGGTGACTGGGTGATAGGCACTGAGGGGGGCACTTGACGGGATGAGCACTGGGTGTTATACTATATGTTGGCAAATTGAACTCCAATAAAAAAACATACATATATATAAAAAAGGAAAAAACAAAGCCCTAAATAGACTTCCATGCATATGTGATGTCTGAGCGCTACCGTCGCCTTCCCGCAGCACGGCAGGACACAGACCCCCGGCTAGAGGGGCTCCAGGACGGAGCTCAAACACCGCACCGTCCCCCCAGCATGCAGCCCCCGAGGCCGCGGCAGCCGAGTTCGGAACCAGCACGATGGACACGGGCGGAGTGAAGCCAGAGGCTCCGTGTTGGGAGTGGGGGGCTCTGAACACCCCCTGTGCTGCAGGGAGGGAGGTGGGCGACAGGAGGGGCAGGAGGGGCCCACAGTGAGCAACAAGCCGACTCGAGACACCCCGGGCGGCTCAGGCCGAGCCCACGACAAGCTTCCATCCTTCCCTGAGAAAAGCTCTTCATCTACATCTGAGACCAATTTGCTTGAAACTACGGAATACCTGTCACATCGCTTCCTGGCTCAGGAGTCAGATGTTTGCATGGAAAAGAACCGACAGCTACATACCTCTTGGTGTTGTAATATTTAGACGTGTCATCCTGCATCTCGAAGAAAAGGCAGCTTTAAGTACACGTGTGTTCTCAGCTCGGCATGAGGCGTCCGGGTCTGGAGACGGAGCGGGAGCCGGGCGCCCGGAGGGAACAGCGCCTTCAGCCTGGGCTGCAGTCGTGCGGAGCCCCGGATGCGCGTGTTTGGGAACTGGGGGACTCAGAACCTAGAGCTGGGGACACAGCGGGCCCCCCAGACAACGACCACGCACGCGTGTCCCGGGAGGGCGGCAGGTGGCTTGGCGGCTCTTCAGGGGTTACAGGCAGGAAAGAACGGGGCTCCCAAGGGTCGGGGGTCCCATGGGGTACGCAGAACATGAAACACGTGAGTCCTCTGCAGTCAGACTGGTCCTAACTCCCTCTCTTCTCGGGGAGAGAAAGGGAAAAGCTTCAGCGACCGTCGGAGGAACACAGCACCCAGCTTCCTTCGGGTCAGGACAGATTCAAAGTAACTGTCTGTGTTATGTGTGATGTGATCTGCTATAAAACTACGTATAGTTTGTTTAAACAAGATTACAGAGTTTGGAACCGAACGTTCCCAGAGCCCACCTCTCTCACGGGCGCCTGGTGGTCCGCGGCCAGGGCTGGGCTGCACACCTGCTCCGCCGCACCTGCCGCTCTCCGGGCCGCGGGCCCTGTGCACGCCCCCTCGCTGCGCACACGCTGTCTCGCCGGCACGTGCCCTTCGCCCTGGCCTCGGGGTGTCTGCACACAAATGCCGGCGAGGAGGCCCCGACGAGGGCCCGGCAGGCCAGGGCCTGGCCCGTGCCCTGCGGAGCTGGAGGGAGAAGCCCGAGGCTCTCCGGCCGGCCCCCCCAGCACCCCAGCCGGCCCCCCAGCACCCCGGCCGGCCCTTCACGGAGCCGGGACCAGCTTGGGACGGTCGGGGTTTTAGAGTAACGTTCGATCACGCTGCATCCGGAAACCCGCTGGGAAGTACGTGATGCTGGGGGGGTGCTATTTTTGGGTTCCCCATCAGACACGTCCTCTGTCGCTGTGGTCCTGGCGAGACCGTCCCAGGCTGGAGCACCCTCCCCCGCCATCCTCCAGGGCACCCGCACCCACTCCGCCAGCGGGTGACCTGCTGGAGACCTGCCCCGAGCCAAGCAAGCCCAGCTCTGCTCCCCCCGCCCCGTCGTTGCTCCCAGGTGTGCATAACGCGGTGAGTTAAACCGTTAAAACCGTGGGCAACAGAGCCCTTTACGGGGCCAAGGCCCTCTTGTTCCTCTGGGCACAGGCGTCTGCCCACCGCATCCGGGCTCCGGCCTCAAAGCGCGGCTTTGCAGCATCTTATCAGAGCTGTGACCCTGCCACCCCTCGCGCCCTCAGGTCCGTGACGGGGAACCAGCCTCAGACCAGGCCTCCCCTCGGATCCTGTGATTTTCCACAAACAGACATGAACTGATACCCCCCGCCCCCCGCAAACACCCTCTCGAACGGGGAACTCGCTTTCTGAGGAATACGGGGTCCCTTCGGCCTGGCTCCACCCCGTTGGTGGCCCAGGCCCATGGGCCACCAGGAGTCACATCCCTCCCGTGGGGTCCAGACGGGGTTTCTGGACACTCGGAGAGGCCGGGGCCATGGGGGCGGGGGTGCCCACAGCACCGGGCGGGCATCATGCAGGCACTGCGCCTTCTGTGTTTTCTTTCTAAAAAGCTGAGGGTGGCTCCCCTCCCCCTCCTTCTTTCCAGAAAGAACCCGTCCTCCCACTTAGAGCGGTGGGCGGAGCGGCTTGGGGTAAGGGAGACCGGAACCCCTCAACACGTCACACAGTAGGACCTTCCGGCCGCTCCCCATCCCCCCAAGCCGCAGGGAAGGGCCCCCGTCCAGGAGGACGCCGCACCCCGGCTGCTGCCTGTGTTGGGCTCTTCTCGCGCCCACCCTGGCCCTGCCGTGCACCCACCGGTAGCCTTAGACAAGCCCCGGGAGCCCTGGGGCCTTGGTCTGTCCACCTGCAGCCCTGAGGGTGGGCTGGAGCTACAGCCTGCCTCTACCTGCACGCGGAACGTGGGCCGAGGGGTCTGCTGGGCTCGAGGAAGGTTGGGGAGCATGCAGGAGCTGGGGGTCTGTGCCAGAAAGGGCTCTCAGGGTTGGGGGGGGGTGCGGGGCCTACGGTGCCCAAGGCTGAGGCATAGGCGGCTCCTGGGAGCCGGGGGTCCAGCGCCCTGGGGAGCTGCTGATGGTGGGAGGTCAGGGTGCAGGTGGAGGGCGACCTCACCTGCTGTGCTGGGCCAGGCGCCCGGGCCTTGCCATCCCCAGCTCTGCTCAGCCCCAGAGCAGACAACCGCCAAGCAATCCTCAGGGAAACCAGGCCCGTGGAGAGCTGGCTACCCTGGGGTGCTCGGGGCCCTCCCCGCTGTGGGCACGAGGCCAGAGCGTTCCGAGGGTTGGGCTCCTGCAGGGAGGCCCAGGCGGGCTCACCTCCCAGGAGAAAGGGCCAGGGGACTGAGGGGCTCGGGGCGATGGAAGCGGGCGACAGTCACCGGAGCCTGCCTGTCGGAGGAGGAGGCTGGGAAGCCGAGCATCTGTGGCCGAGCACAGCCAGGAGAGGTTCTGGGGGGCGGGGCGTGCTCTCGGGGAGCCCCATGAAGGCAGTGTGGGGCCGGCCCCTCGGTGATGGGCTGGCTTATGCCACCAGAGCCGAGGGTGCTGTGCACCTGAGCAGAGGGAGGTGCAGCCGGGACCTCTCATCTCTGGGCCCCACGACGCGGTGTTCATGGGGATGGGGGCCCGAGGTTTTCCGGGACTCGGGGAGATACAAACCCACCAAAGGAGGGACGTGGCGTTGCAGCAGACACATCCTAACGGGATGGGGCAAGCTGCCGTGGGCCTTGGTCAAGAGCTGGGCAGGAGGAGGAGGGTGGGAGGACCACGTGCACCGCCGCCCCCGAGGAGAGCCCTACAGGGGGCGGAGAGAGGGACCCCTTTGTGGGGCGGCCAGTCCCGGCGGCTCCCAGGTCAGCTGCACTGTCCACCATCCACTCGCTGGGCTCAGCAGCAATCCCGCAGACGTCCAGGGAGCTGCCAATGCCACTCACTGCCCTTCTACGGGCTCCGGACTCACTACCTGACCACCCGGCCGTGGTGGCGGCCTGCGCTGAAACACGGCCATGGGGATGCCCTGGAGTCTTGGGCAAGTGCCACAGGCTTGGCGCTGGCGTCTGCGCCTGGCTGGGGAGGCGCCCTGGTGAGGGCAGACCCATGTCTGTGGCAGTGTCCCCAGGGGGCTGGCCGGGCACATGGTCACTCAGATCACTTGAATCGGGAAGGAGACCCCAGGCCACGGCCCCTAGATAACCTGGACCCGCCACCGAGGGTCACAGGCCTGGACTAAATCCAGCCACAAGGGGTGACCAGAGGCCTGCAGGGCAGAGCTGACTAGAGGCCCCGCCCGCTCCCTGCTGCCCCTTCCCGGCCCCGAGCCCACTACGCGTGGCAGTCCCGGCAGTGACGGTGCACGTGGGCTGCCACCGTGTGCCCAGACCCCACCCTTACCTGTGAGCCGAGCTGCTGCAGGCCTTTCCCAGGAAGTTGGAGCAGCCGTGCCGCCTGCAGGCCATCGGCAACCAGGCCCCCCTCCAGCGGCCGGGAGGGGCCCTGAGGAGCACAGATTGTGGTTTTTGGGGAGAGCCTGCCTTGAATGAGCTGCACCGCAGGCGGCTCCCTCCGTACTTGCACAGACCCTCCTTCCCCCGGTTCAGGATCACCACGGACACCAGCAGACACGGCCACCCGTCCTGACCGAGGGGAGGAGCCAGCGTGTCCGACGTGCCCATGCATTCAGGGGACAGAGCCAGGGCAGGGATGGGGTCTCTGCAACCTCTTGACGGCACAGGGCTGGGGGCCGGGTCACTCCAGGACCACCCTCTGGCCTGGGGGTAGCCCTAGCCAGGGTGACGCTCCCTGCGCGGCTGGAGAAGGGCGACCCCAAGGATGGAGGGTCTCGGCTGGGGAGAAGCCTTCAGAGGTGGGAACGTCACCCTAAGGCCCTGCGGTGAGGCGGCTGCTTGCTCTCCATGTGCTTCCTGTGGGAGGGACCGAGGATGGCCGGGATGTCCCCAGGACAGGGACGGCAATCCCGAGCACCACCCACGTGAACAGGGTCTTGGGAAGGCGCTGCTCTCCTGCTCCAGAGCGGGAGGCTGTCGGCGCACCTGGGTGCAGGGGCCTGCTGGCCTCTTGGGCCCACCGACCAGATCAGCTCCCAGGAGGACCTGGCAGGGGGCACTCCCAGCCAATAGCCCTTCTCTGGGCCCCATGGGAGCCAGCTCCAGAATGTTCCAGAATGCTCCAGGTCTGCCTCATGGCTCCACTTCCATCCACCTCACTCCTAACCGGAGACTCCGACGTGGCCGGTAGGATGGACGGTGTGGTCACGGCCACTGCCCTGCCACCTTCTGCAGGGGCCGTGTCGGGCGGGGGGTAACCTGTGAGCGCAGACATGCGCCATCCTGCACGTTTGCTGGGGCGGCCCGGGCAGGGTCCCCCGGGGAGGCTGCACGCGGCAGGAGGGTCACAGCCAAGGCCTACGAAGCCACGAAAGCCCTTTTCCCAAGAAAAATGATCCAAGCTGTGGTGCAGGAGGCCACGTGAGGGACATCGCTGGGGTTCTGGAAACAGCAAAACTCCTGGGAAGACAACATTTCAGGAATTCCTAACCAAACTAGGTCTGAGTGCGAGTGTGACAAAGGGGTGGGCTCCCCGGGCTGCCGCGCCGGTGGAGGGGGGCAGGTGCTGGGTCCGGGGGCCTGCAAGCCGCAGCCTCTTCCCGCCCACGGGCTGCCCTGGCCGTGCCCCGGGTCCCACTCTCCATACCTGGGGGCAACGCGACAGGCACCAAGCAGACGACCGAAGGACAGTCTGCTGAAGCCACACGGACGGGTGGGCCCCTACATGGAGGCTCCTGCGGGGTACCTGTCTGCCCCCGTGTTGGGACTCAGGACAGTAGCAGCTCCGAGGAAGCGTCCGGAGGACGTGCTGGGCCCAGGCGAGCGCTCCAGCTGCACAGGCGCCAGGGCCGCTGCTGGGTTCGGTTCCCCGCCTCCCCCGGAACCGAGGACTTCATGTTTGAGGCGTACATGAAGGTGGAATCTTTTATCCGGAAGGATCTCCAGGCTTTCACAGAATTTACCTCGACTTACCCCGACTGAGTCAACGTCAATGTGTGCCGGGAGCTCGGCTCAGCCGCACAGCCTCCTGCCCGGGGCCCCTCACTTGGTGGGTCGTGCCCCGCACCACACGCACCTTGCGTGGCTATCAAGTGAGCGGTGAGGGCGGTCAGGGCTCCCGGCCCTGCTTTCTCGGGCCCTCGATGGACTAAATCCCCCCAGACGGCCCGGGGCTGGCCTTTCCTTCTTGGGAGGGGCTGCTCCGGACGGCGGGCGCAGGTTCAGGGCCCCTTGAGGGAAGGCCCGCCCACCCGCTGGAGGGCACAGCTCGGCGCCGCCTGCCAAGATGCTCACAAGTGCATCTACTTCTCGTAGCCATGGCAATCAAAACAGGCAAAAAGCAATACTTTTTGCACAATATCACATGTTGCTTAATGTTTGGACACTGATATTTTCTCCAGCTGGGTTTTTCTTAATTTAAGTCAACAAACCAATCTGGAGGCAAACATGTTGCTCGTGTTTGGGAACCAAACAAAAGTGATGTGTGGCAGGAAGACTTAAGAAAAGGCTCAGGTGTGCGTGTGCTCGGTGTGCGCCTGCCCGGGGAAGACTCAGCCGCTCAGAGGCAAGGGATGAAATGGGACAGAAGTCCTCGGCCGCCTCCCTGCGCCGTCGCCCGCGCCCCTCGCCCCAGGACTGGTGCGTCCTGGCGAGAACCACACGCAGAGGAAAAGCGCTTGGAGTGCCCCACGGGGTCCCTGGCAGCCAGCGGAGGGATCTCAGCCCCGGGAGCAGCACACGCTCCTCTTCCTCGGCACGAGTTCAGGACAGCGACCCCCTGGAGCTCCTCCTCGCGGCCTCAGACGCAGGGCCACCTGCTCAGGTCGAGCACCTACACCCCCGAGACGAGCTCCGCTCACCAGTCACCCAGGAAGGCCGCTCAACCACGGTGAGGAGTACGAGGCTCCCCGAAGGTGCCCCGCGACACGGGTGCACGCGTCCCACGATCGATCTTAACTGGTGTTCATGCAGAGTTTTTTTCCTTGGGCTTTTTTTCTTTTCTCCCCATCGAAAAAACATCGAGAACACTTTAAAGACTTGTTAACGATGTCCTTTCATCAGTCCGGGCGCCGTCGGGGTTGGGCTCTGCGTCCGGCTGCGCCTCGCTGTCCAGGCCCTTCCCTATGCCTCACCCCCCACCCGCCCAGCACGCACCCCACGGAGCCGACCGGCTGATGGAGGCCAGACGCGCTCGTCTGTCGGCAGCTGGAGACACGGGGTCCGAGGCCTCTGCACAGCCGCCCTCGGCCGCCTAGAGACGCGTCGGGACCTGCAGTTTCTCCAGGCTCTGGGCCTGGCTTTCAGCTGCCACCCCTTTTCCTTCAGACAGACAGACAGGACAGACAGGGGCCGCACGGCAAAGCCCCGCGTAAGCCTCAACGTCTTTGAGACTGATAACACGCAAAATTGATGTGGGCTTCAGCTTCCTAAACACAAACTCTCAATCAAATGCTGGCGAATAAGAAAGAAAAAAACCGCGCCTGGGCGGAGGGAGGCCCAGCACAGCGAATCCCCGCCGCAGCCTCGGGCTGCCCTCTGCCCGTGACCCGCCGCCCCGACGGCGGCAAGAAAACACACCCGACGACGCGCTCGGGCTCCCGACACATCACGGCTCCCGGACCACAGGGCAAGGCTCGGTTTCCTGAATGCTCTTGTGGGACAAGCTTTTGAGTAAAATAAAACTCTTTTCCTGCGTGCCCCTCCCCGCCGCCCCCGCGTTAAGTCATTTATCACTCGAGAGTCCTCCTCTGTGCGGTTTAAAACCAAAATCGCACGAAGACCCTCGGCAGGCTCCAGCACGGACGGCTCTCCCCTCGATTCAGCTGCGACGGCGGCCGCGGTTTGAGCTGGCGCTGCTGCGTGGTCACAGCGGGGGCGCCGGCAGCCAGGGTGGGGCACGCGGGGGGCGGCCGGGAGGACACACGGCCATCAGCGCCCGTCCGCCCCGCCAGGGCCACCGCGCGGCTGGGGGGTGGGGACAAGGGCCTCCGGAGACGGCACACGGACCCCATGGGGCTCCCACGGCATCGGGCCGCCACTTTGGTTCTTAAGCAACCTCCCCGTCAGGGGTTCCTGCTCACGTCGCAGTTTTCAAGGAAGTAAGTTCTGGGGTGACCCTGCTGCTCACGAGCGGGTTAAGAAACACAAACCGTCTCGATACAGACACAGCAGCACTGGACTCGCCGGGCCACTCGGAAGAGGAGACTCTGGACGAGCACCCGGCGTGCAGGAAGGAGACTTGGAAGAAAATGTGCATCCGAAGACACTGGGTGGGAAGGGACTTCCGTGTCTCCAAACAGTCTAATCACATGCGGGTGGTACAGTCGGCGCGTCTGCCGGGTGAGAAGCAGACAAGGATTAGCGGTCCCACCTCTGTCACCTGCAAGGTGAGCCTTCTTGCCTCCTGCGTGAGCCCTGGGGCGCCCTTGCCACTGCCAGCGGCCGATCCCACGGGGTCCGCCTCTGCCTGAGCCTGTGCCACAGCCTCCCTCCGGCCCCCGCTTGCACAGGACACCGTGCAATTTTCTTCCTTGGGCATCAGAAGGCAGACTTGTGCGGTCAACCTGGTCCCTTGGTGCAGCCGCAGGACACAGACAGGTGCGGGCTCACATGAGGCGTCTGTTCTTCGTGGGAAAAGGAATTGGGGAGCACAGCCACCCTCCACAACCCCGGTGTCTGCCCGGCCGAGGGCACCTATGGCTGTACCTGCGCCTCTGCAAACACACATGTTCACTCCAAATCTCTCACGATCTGGGTCTCTGGAAATGGGTGAGAACAGCATGCGGCGTCCAGGCTGCTGCACGGAGCCAGCCGTCACCGGCCCGGGGGTCTCCGTGTCGGTGTTCAAAGCGCCCCGTGCTACACGGATGGGGCGAGCCCGGCCGGTGCGGGGGACCCAGGCCTGAGGCCCAAGAACACAGATCTCTCTTGTTTCGACGTTTCTTTTTATTTGGAAAATATTTTTGCATCTCTTTGTGCCTTCCCTTTTCCTCTTTATCTCCATAAACGGCGCCGCAACCTTGAGCAGCAGCGGCTCTAGGCGACCCGCGCTGGCTTTTCATGTGGGCCTCTGCAGAGCCTGTCCTTGGAGCGGTACACGGCCGCGCCGGTTTGAGCCTGGCTGCTGCCTCCGTCAGCGGGAACCTCGGGGCATCTATCAAGCCTGTTCTGACAGCGCCGAGGAAGCCCTGGGAGACAGAAAACAGGACGTGGGCCCCAACAGGCGGTGCCAGGCCACGCGGAGCTGCGGGGTCACCTCGGACGGCTCTGGCGGGCGGGTCCCTGGCTGCAGGTGGCGGAGCCCTGCCAGGAGCCAGGCCCTCGCAGGAGCCTCCCTCGGAGGCCACCTGGGGATCACAGTGGGGGGCACGTTGGCGGGCAAGGGACCCACGCTTTCCTGGTCCATGCGGCAGCACAGGCCACGTGGACACGACACGTGGAGCGTCAGGAGGGCCCGTGGGGCTGTCACGGAGCCGAGGGGAGAGCTCCACCCTGGCCCCGCTCTCCCATCCATCCTTAGACGGACGGACGTGGTGCTGGGGGTCTCCCAACCGCAGCCTAGTGCACGGCTATGGTGCCCTCTATTGGAAAGCACTCAGACGAAATCCACACCCAGGCCAACAAGGACAACCTGCCTCCTGGGAACCACGGGTTCCCGTTCCGTTCAGGGCCGGGCAGAGGGGCCGCGCGTCACCACGTCTCTGGGTGGCCGTCAGTTCCTGGAGAAAAGCCTTTTCCTTATGGAATTTCCAACACAGCCGCCTCCCCGGCCCCCGAGTGCAGAGTGTGCCCCAGGTCCCCCCACACTCGTCGCCCCAAGCCGTCAGAAACACAGGAAGGAGCCCTCTGCTCTCGCGCGGAGACGCCCGACAGCGCGCTTACAGTTCTGGGAGCCCGCCGAGGGGCTCAGTGACGCAGGCCGGCTCGGCGGTCCGTCCAGAGGTCAGGCCTCTACGCAGCTCACGGTGGGAGCGGGACGGCGCGCTTGGAGACGCAGCACAGAGAAGGAGCGAAGTCAGGAGATGATGGAGTAAGGGTCACAGCACTTTATTTTGGAGGGGAAAAAAAATCCAGAATTCGGTTGATGTAATAAAGGGATACGTTAAACTACAAATTGGGGAGAAGAGGCTGAAGCCGGCTAACATTAGGTCCTTGTTCTCTCGTAGGCGTACAGGTAACGCGAAATATAAAATGCACCCAAGCTGCGCACGTCACAGGCCGTATATTTGCCCAGCCTTTCAGTGACACGTACAAACCACCTGAGCTTCCCTGCTGTGCTTTACGGTCGCAGGAACCCCTGACAAAAATACAGCTTTCTACTGCACGGTGGGGTGGGGTTTATTTTCTCCATATATCATTCGCTCTATTTTATTTATCCACATGCACAGCTACGCGTTTCCCTCATGCTTTTTCTGATATAGTTAATTATAAAGCTGCAACGACAGCAGGATAATGAAGTATCGGGCTGAGGTCCTCGGTGGATGCTGGAAACGCTCTGTGACCGCCCCGGGGACAGGAGCCGACCACCTTCCGGCGTGACCTCTCACCTCCAGGCTCGGGCTCGGGGTGCCGGGGAAGGAGAGGTCGGCGGGCCTCGCCACCTCCTCTGCTCGGGGCATGCGAAGGTCAGGGGCTGGGCTGGGGCCCGAGGCAAGACCCCCCCCATCCCTCAGAAAGGAGCCACTGCAACCAAACCCACCTCGAAGGGTGACGGTTGTCCCAGCGGGTCTTTCCCATTTGACCGATACAGCCCCACACACGTGCATCCTGCACCAGCCTTTCTGGTGGTGAGTAAGGCAAGGTTAGGAAGCCTGCTGAGAAGCGGGGGTAGCCGGGAAGCATGCCGGGAGGCCGGCTTCTGGGGGACAGGCCTGTCGCCCGGCTGTTTGCAGGCTCCCCCTGCTCCCTCATCCCCGCTGTAGCAGCCGTTAGAGATGGAGCGAGAGTGGGAGGGGAACAGACCGTAAAAACAAGGAAGGGCACACGCACGGCATCCCTCAGGACACATCCAGCACCTTTAATAGAGCAGGGCCACCACGTACCCCTTCCAGCGTGCTGGTACCTTCACAGTCACTCAGATGTTTACTCCCTCACGCATCCGTCCCGGCCAGCAGGATGGGGGCTGGGGGTGCCACCCAGCGCCCCGCGTCGGGTTCCGGCCAGATAGGAGCCCCCTGGATAGGTGGGCTTCCCTGCCAGGCGGCCTTCGTGGGCTAGCAGCCACTCCTTCGTGGCGAGTCCTCCGGTGTAGTTGCCCATGGCTCCGCTGCTGCAGACCACTCTGTGGCACGGGATGAGGATGGGCACCTGGAAGACAGGAAGCCAGCCCGTTAGTCTGAGCTCCAGGCCAGCGAGTCTCCTGGGGTCAAGCACCAGGCCCCTGACCACAGCTGACCTAGCAGGGGCTACAGGCCAGGGGTGGGCTGGGTGCGGGTCCCTGGCTGGCTGAGTGCGCTGCACCCCTTGGTCTTGGAGGCTCTCGGCATGCGCCCAGGAGCCACGCGGTGCCTCCGGCATATCCAGAGAATCCCCTAGACCAAGATTTGGGAGGAGACAACTGCCTTGGCGAGTGATTTATAATGCATGATAACCAGATCCAAAACTACGTTTCCAAGTTATGGGTGGTGTGCAAATTCCTGAAACATTTCGACAAGTGACAGGAACCTTCAGGAAGACGGTACTCACACAAGGCTCCGGCCGACTGTGGCTGCCGGCTGCTACAGGCTCCGGGTTTTCGTAAATAATTCTTACTGGAACACAGCCATATCGGCTGCGGCTGCTTCTGACAGCCTGAAACATCCACCATCAGGCCCTTTACAGGAAAGGTCTGCTGACCCCACCTCGTGCCGCGCCGTGTGCCGGGCGCGGCTGTCTCCCCGCCTCAGTCCCGGGACACCTGGGGAGCTTGAGCAGCTCTCGTCCTCATCTCTTCTCACCTGAGCGGCTGCTGCCGCCACCCCGCCACCCCTCAGGACCCCGGACCCAGGGCCACAGCCACCCTCGCCCCTCCGCCCGCCTCGGGTAGCCTCCCACCTCCGGAGGCAGGAGCGGCCGGCGCCTGCCTGCAGCAACAGAATGGCTTCGCTAAGAGCAAGGCCGCCTTAGGATGAAAACAAAGCCAAACACAATCCTACAAAGAGAAGCCAGCCGATGGCTAAACGGCCCCAAAGCCAGGACCAGGAGCAGGGATGGGGGGCCGGGAGGGGTGCGGGAGGGATGCAGGCTGGGCTCTGGGCACCTCAGGGCTTTGCCGAACGGGCCCATCCAGCTACGGGCGGCTCAGCTAGCTGCTGTTCCAGCGCCAGGGGAAGCGGGGCTGGCCCGCGGCCCCAGAGGAGGAGGGCAGGGGTCTCTCTGGCGGACACGGAGTGCCCCCAGGACAGGAACCCCCCCCCCCCAGTGCCCTTGCCTGGAGCCTGCGCGGGGCACACCTGCGGGTGTCTAATACCCCACGTCCAAGAGTGGATGCCTGGCCTCACAGGGGCTGGGTTCGCGTGGGGGCCACGGTCACACGGGTGGTCGTTATTCCCACAGCCACACACGGGCCAACCACCCCACCTGACACAGTCCTGGAAGCCAGTCCTGCTGGCGAAGGTGGGGGGGGGGGGGTGTAAAGGCCAGTCCTGTTCCCTCCAGGGCTCGGAGGCTCCCTTCCAGCAGCTGTTCCAGGGGGCAGGGGATGCCTCGGGCCTCCTCCCCCTGGCCTGGCTGTACAGACGGGAGCGCCAGGACCCCGCTGGCATCAGTGTCTGTGCTCAGGGCGGAGTCCACTGTGGAGAGTGGGCACCGTGGGCCTGGCCCTTGCTCCTGACTTCCACGTGGCAGGACACCCACTGGTAGGAGGGACATGCCTGGCCTCGTCCGCCTCTCTCCTCTCCCCCAGCCCGAGGGGAAGAGACTCAGGGACCAGCCGGGGGGAGTCCCCAGGACCCAGCCCAGCTGGCGTTGGAGACAGGAAGGGGGTCGGACTCCAGGCGAATTTCCAGGAAGCCCACCACGGCCATGCTACCTCTCCAGGTTAGCTTTTATCCTGATAAAGCAAATACGCTGATGTCCCATATGCACCTCTTCGCTGGCCCAGAACACGGGAGGAAAGGGGAGGGAGGGAACGTGCGGCCCCTTAGAACCAGAGTGGGCAGGGCCGTGTCTCAGGTGGTTGACCTCCCTTGGTGGGCAGCTCGTGGCACAGCTGAGGGCGTGCCGGCCTGGTGAGGGCTCCACGCCCGGGGCCACCAAACGCAAGGGTGCACAGATGCGCCCACTGCAGGGGCTCCAGGAGAGGGACGGTCACTCTGCTTAGAGATCCCGACAGCAGTTCCCTGGAACCTGAGGGACTTCCCAGGGGGAACCACAGGGCTTCTCAGCAGTGCTCACCCCTGAGGAAGGGGTCTGACCGGGAGTCCCGAGTACATCTCTGTTCAGTCCTAAGCGGCTCTGTCTTGACTGGGGTGAAGGGGCTCCGGGGGTCATCACTAATGGCCCAGGACACGCGGGGCGACAGCAGGTCCCAGGGCTGGGCCACCAAGAACGTAATGGCCAGTGAGCACGGTGACAGGAACGGGCCCGGCTCAGGAGACACAGCCAGGGCAGGAAGGGCACAGGTCATCGGAGACCTCACCCGGGGGACCATGCAGCGCCCCGTCCTGCACTCTCACACGTGGCCCCCGTGCCCCCAAGGTCCTGCAAGGACAGCAGCCCGTCCTGCAGGGTCCCGAAGGGTGACCTCTACTGAGACAAGCTCCACCTCCAAAGACTTGAGCTGGACAAAGCGACCAGCCCCCCGTCGGGTGAGGTTCTAGAAGAGCGGCCGAGGACATGTTTCTGGGGGCTCCTCCCATGGTACTGGCACCCACTGGCCAGGTGTCCGTCTCAGCCTGCCACACACCCCTGGGTGGGCCCCGGGCTGCACCTGTGCCTGGCAGGTGACATGGTCCCCAGTTCTGTCCCAGATGCGGCACCCCGTGAGGCCGCTGGGGCGTGTGTGGCACATCATGCCCCCTGAGAAGCCCCAGGCACGGCTGCCCCCGGGTCACGGTCCTCTGCTTGCTTGAGCTCGCACCCAGTTTAGAGGCAAAGAGGGGATTCCAGCTCCAAGGAGGCAGAGCCTGGCGCCCAGACTTCTCGCCACCGCACCTGCTGCCCGGGGTGCGGGGGGGGGGGGGGCGCCTGAGTGTGGCCTGGGGTGCCGGCCAGCCCTGCGGGTCACCTGACTCCTCCCACATCACCCCCTCCCACCCGACTCTGACCGGAAGTTTGGGTTGCCACGGGAACGCATGTGCTCTGAAGCCAAGCGGCGGGGGGCAGGGTGGAAGGTGGGGGGCGGCCTGGCTTCCTGGCAGTGCCACTTCACAGGCGGAGGGTGACCCCAGCGCCCCGCCCTCCCCCGCCCGCGGCTGGCCATCCCCATCCCCTTGGAGGGAGACACAGAGCACTTTAAGAAGGGAACACCGGCTCGGACTGAGGGTTCTGATCCAAGAGTCACACTAGTAACTGCTCTGAGGACGCGCCCAGACGATGTCCCACGTCAGCCCGACCGAGAAAGAGGGAGATTTAACTCAGGGTCGTTTCGTGAACATCTGGGCACCAGTTGAGGTTTCCCGCCTAACGTCACGGGTGAGCGGATTTTCCTCCCCGCTCCCCAAGCTATGCAATTACAAAAGGCGGACGGGGATCCGTCCCCACCGCGTGGCACGGGGACAGCAGGACGGCGCCGCCCCGGCCAGGCTCGCCTCGTGCCTGCAGCGGTGGGACGCACCACACACGCAGCTTTCACCACCAGAAACGGGGAACGCTGCTCCCGTTTGCGCTAACTTTGGCGGCAGGCTAAAGTAACGAAAGCTGCCCAAATTTATTTGAGCCCTAAGGACGTTTCAAAGGATCCGCGCCCCCTCGTACCCTCTCCTTTAAAGCCCGCGCTGCATAAAATGTAATTTTTATCAATAACCAAGCAGCTCCTAATATCACAGCTGCATTGAAATCTTCATGCTGTGAAATCTAATTCATCCAGTACGTGAATCCATCACTTACACAGACCCTTTCTCAAATGCTATAAAACTTCCAAACCCATAGATTTGTCTCCAACAAAAATAACACGAAGGGGCCCTTCAATCAATAATGGAATCCCTCTGATTCTGGTGCTGGCTGAATATTTTTTCCAACTTCGCCTTTGTTCTTGTGGTAGTAGCCCACAAGGGAAAGAGCTTGTTTTCACTCGCGGCCTCATCAATACCTAAATCCTGGTGAGCAAGTGACACGGAGAAGCTGTAATCAATAGCTCCCTGTGCGTTTTTTTCTTCTGGTCAAATGGTTCAGCCCCACTGACAGCCCTGACACTTAGAACATGATGCTAAATCTTTATCAACAGCCATCTGGGTGACGAGCAGAACAAGACTCGGGGGGTCATTAACACTCATGGCAATCTGTGAATAAACTAACTCCTCCGGAATGCGTTTGTTTAGAAAAAAGTGGGGGAAAGTCTCCGTGCAACGTATCGATCGCCTTTGAACTGCATTTAGCAAATTCTGTCTGAGGATGAGCACAAGGGTGCTTTTGGGGGGTGCAGGGCATCTTCCGCGTGATCCACCAGAAGACGGACCCTCCTCCACGGTGTGTGGCAGGGCGCACCTTCCGGATCACTGCCACAGCGGCTCGCCTGGGGCTGGCGGGTCCTTTGTGGAAAACTTGGGGAAAAAAAAAAAATCGCGTGCTGAGGACGGGACCAGGCCGCCACACGGCGACAGCCATCCCTCCCTCTGGCGCGGAAGGGAGCCCCACGCCGCAGCAAGCGCTGTAACGTGAGCCAGCACGTGCTCGTGTTTATTGCAAGCCACCTAAGGAATTAATGCACAATGAGCTTCATGGTGTCGCGTGACATTCCAGGCCCATTTTTCACCCTCCTTCCTGAAACGCACAATTGCTCTATTCAGCCCGAACACAGATCATCGAGGAGGACGTCTCCACGAGGCTGCTGGTGCCGGAGCTGCCGCGGGCCGGATCTCACCGCCTGCGCCGAGGGAGGGGGCACCCACGTTGGGCGTCCGCGCCGGTCGTGGGCCAGTCCCGGGCCGCCTCCTGGCTGCTGCTCCCCCGGGTCCCTTCCAAGGAGGCTTTAAATCAACGTGAAGGGAGCCCTTTGAGGGCTGCCGGGCTCCCCGGGAGGCTGAGCCTAAGCGATCCCTGCAAGGCCCCCTGGCAGGTCTGCACCGAGCCCCGAGGCGCCGCTCAGGCCCAGGGGCCCTGCACCCTTCGTGGGCGGCGCCCGGCGACAGAGGGACACACGGACAGGCCCCCGCGGCTCACCAGCAGCCTGGCTGCTGTTGGCACGGGAGGGCACCCAGAGGGGTCGGGCCCGCCCGCTGTCGTCACTGCCATTCTCGATCGGGCCCGAGACAGGGAAGTCAATACGTGGACTTTACGGACATTAGACTTTTAAGCCTTGTGAGAGCCTATTTTATAAATTTCAGTGACTGGGGCCATATTTGAACAGAGACATTCATAGAGATTAATAGCAGGAGGGGAGAGTCCTGCTGGTTGCCGAACAATAAATGTTGCTGAATATCGCCACGAGCGTGATCGCTGAACGGTGACGGCGTCTCACCGCCGAGAGTGAGAAAGTGCTGTCAGCGCACGAGGCAGGTGAGGCCGGCGGGACGGGCGCCCGCTGGCAGCACGTGTTTGCAGAGCACCAGCTGGGGGGGGGGTGCGCCCACCACCCCGCCCACGGTGGGATCGGATCCAAGCTCCGTGAGCCGGGGAGTGCACGCGGGCACAGCAGGCACGAGGACCTGGACAGCGGGAGGGTCTCTGTGGGGCCGTGAGGGCCTGAGGCTCCTGTGTTCTCACCACGCGGCGGCCCATCGTCGGGTCACCCGAGCGAAGCCTCGCTGCTCCTGCTCAGGGCCACGTGCCACCCAGGAAGGGACGTGGGCTTCCTGAGGAATGACGCAGTTCTAACTTTATTGGGAATGTTAATGAAACAAACAAACAAAAAAAACCCAAACCGCGCACACACACTCAGGACTCTGACTCGGGGCCACCCCGCACGCCCGCGTGTGTGCCGGCAGCGTCCCCGAGGACATACCGGCCACGCGGCAATTCAAGCACACCAGGTGCGAAGCAGGGCGCCGAGCGGGCCCACCAGCCCACTCAGGGCACAGAGAGGTCAGGGTGTGCAGGGCCGGTTGCCCACGTCACGCACTGCTCCCAATCCCCGGGGGATTTCAATACGGCAGAGAATGGACCTGCAGGGGCCGCGTCTCGGGCAAAAACCAGGCAGTTCTGTGTAAACGCCAACTCTTAGAGGCACCGGGCTCTGCCCTCAGCATGGAGGCAGGAGCAGCAGGCCGGGGCGTGTAGATGCCTGCCTCCCCCCGGTGATCTGGGGGAGGGGGATAACCCTGAAAACAGACCCCAAAAGCTACAGACAGAAAAGCGAGGTCTATCTGATGTCGTGACTTCCCCTCCAGGAGGCGACGGCCCTGCTTCCTCCTCCTGACAGGACGCTGTGCTTCTGTCACCTCAGAGGCTGTCCCACGGCTCCAGGGAGCAGCTCAGGGATGCGCGAGCAGACCCCAGCCGGGCACCTGAGGGGCGACAAGAACTAGAATATTCGGGTCGTGCTCAGCTGTGCGGGGGTCCCCTGTGGACCTGGCGGCCTTGTGGACAGGGCACCACGGCCTCTCCCCCGCTCCCGTGGACTTCCTTTCTGAGGCAGGACGGCCTGCAGCCCAGGCGTGGGGGTGGCCTCTCCTCCTGGTATGACAGGCATGCAGCCACCCCACGCGGACCCGTCCTCTGGCGAGCGCGGCGCTGCCGGGAGGGAACCTCCCTTTCTGCAAACTCTGACTAGAGGTGCACGGAGGGGAGGGGATGGAGCCACCCCTGGGGAGGCCTCGCCCAAAGGCCACGAATCATCCGCCTCCTGAAGCAAGAGCCCTGGTGTCAGGTTTCCAGCCTCCCTAGGGTCAGGCACACGGGCTGGGTCTGGACCCCCGTCCGTGTCTCCTTCTAGAACGACGCTCCACGCGGGCAGCCTCTCCGTCTGCTTTGTTTCCTGCCGCAGCCCTGGGCCCTGGACGAGTGACACCCACGAGGCGCCCCGTACGCCTAGTTCCCAGATGAGGGGACGGATGTCCACTGGCCACGTTGCCCAGGCGTGGCTCTCCTCCTCCGTACTCACCGTGACCAGGGCCCTGACACACACGGAAGGGGGGTGCTTCTGTGGGGACACTTCCCGATCACCCTCGCCAAACACGGGTGGCAGGGACGCAGACCTACCAGTGCCGCAGGGGCCCCGTCACAGGCGCGGCCCCGGCCCCTGGGGGACACGCTTCCATCACGCGGCCCTGGGCCCCCCCAAATGCGGCGCCGAGGCCTCCCCTCCACCCGCGGCCAACTTACAGGATTGCTCCTCATCGCTCCGCCCACGGCCCGCGCGGCTTTTGGGTTGCCTGCCAGGGCTGCTAACTGCTGGTAGGAAACCGTGTCTCCAAACTTCACAAGCTCCAGCAGCTTCCGCAACACCCGCGCGGTGAACGAACCTGAAAGACAATACAGGGCGTCGTCGCGTGGGCCAAGGGCTCCCACAGCTGTACGGGGCTGCCGGTCCTGAAACAGAGAGCACATCAACATACTGGGGTGTCACGCTCAAGAACGCGTGGCCTGTGGCCTTCACCCCCGGCCCCGTCACCGACATCCCAGGACGGCGCGTCCCAGATCTGCAACTTCCTCCCCCCTCCGCCCAGGTCCACGCAGGAACATGCGCTGCTCTTCCGGGACCTGCGCGTGGGTGAGCTCGTGAGCAGTCTCGTTAGGGAGCACGGGCGGCCCTGCCCGCCGCCGGACTTGAGAGCTTCTCCTACCGCCGTGAACGTCCGGCCTCGGCCGCGGCACAGAAGGGAAACGAAGCCCCGGGTCGGGCTGGGGTTTTACGCCTCCAGCAGCGAGCGGGCTCAGAAGGCCGAGGGCCACGGCACGCGGGGCGGGCGGTGGGGACCTCGGCTCCGGGCGTCTGTAATGAACACGGCTGCAAAAATAAAATGACTTTATTCCCATTTTAATTGACTAACCACATCAAATTGCATTTGTTCTTCATCCTGCTGCCGGGAAGGAACAGGTGAACGCGTGAGAACATTCTCTCCCTTGGCTTCCAGGTTTTAAGAGCTGTTGCCCAGGCACGTGAAGGAGGCCGGTCTGAATCGATACCTATTGTCTTTCCAAAGGAAACACACGGCTCGGGAGCACTGGACACGGAGCCGCGTCCTCCACGGCGGGGGCACCGAGCCCCCGGGGTTGGGGGGGGCGGGAGTTCCTGATGGCAGCAACAAAGGGAAGGCTTCCACGGGCAGCAGCGGCGTTCCGGAGTGTGTCCCTAATAGCACTAATTGCACTCAGTGCCAAGCTGGCAAAGTGTGATTTGGTTCTTAAAGGAAACACACCCTTACATGCGTGTTAAATAATAAAAATCACTTCTTAACTGAAGGGAATGATAATCACTTCACTGGAAAAAAAAATCTGTTTAGTCTTTATTATAACATTAAGCAAATTAAACATCAACATAATCCAGGTGATACTAGAACAGGGTCATAAAAGAAATTAACTTTGTTGTTCATTAATTTACATGGATTAGTAGAGGGCAAAAAGATAGCAAATGTGCTCTAGTTTTTTATGATATAATTTCAAACTGTACACCATTTGTGGCAGGAGGGTGACTTTGGGGTTAATCAGGCTGATTTGTCCTTTTAATTGCTTTCTATTCAAAGAAAATTCATTAGATAATGTTCTCTTCAAAATTCATGAATCAATTTAACTGAAGAAACCACATTAACAGCTTTGGGTTCATTAGCACATGCGGTTGTGTTACTGGCTGATTGCTCGGAGGGTTTCCTTAGGCAAACACACTCTGTTTACTGTGATTTCTTCAGAACGGGTTTTGAAATCAAACTGTTAATCATTATCATCTTTGCTGTTGTTGTTATGCCTCACTTAAAAACAAACAAACAAAAACAGGCCAAAAAAAAAAAAAAAAAAAAAAAGGAGGGAGGAAAAAAGAGAAGGCAGGCTGCCCGGTGATAACTTGGGGAGGAAGCGATTTCAGGGGTGGCGGCCGTCTTAGCAAAGAAATCGAGAGGAGACGGCAAGAGGCAGGGGCCCATGTCCTGCCTTCCTGGGAGAGCCGGGGCTGCTGCTGCTGGTTTTCCGTGATGCCGCCCGATTTCCGGGAGAAGAGCCTGGAACTTTACCCGACCCGCAGGACTGCGGGTCGTGCCTAGGCCACCTGGCCACGCGCCTCGCTTCCCTGGCACAGAGGCGACCTATCATAAGACAACCCTAGGTCTGTATATGGGCGCAGTTTATCCAACATTTTCAGCTTCGCTGTCAATTTTTCATGGGAGATAATTTCTCACTTTGTACCTAACATATTAGGAAAAATAGCTCGAAGAACGTAATATTTTGCAATCACGCACATCGTTTTATAAAATGTATCTGAAAACTCAATTTCACCCTGTAGGGAGCAAAGGCATTAATTAGTGTGAGCAGCTTTCAGAGACGGTGCCTTTAACCCCAACCCGTGCAAAATCAGACGACGAAACTGCTCTCCTTGCGAGGAGGGGCCGGCCGATGCTTCCAGTTGTTAAATATCATCCTAACATGTAGTAAAACCTTCCCATAAAAATTAACATACGTGGATGTGGAAAATCTATTTCCCGGAGGTTGAGGTGTCCGCGTAAGTCCTCGGCGCAGACCATCCTTTCAGGTGGCCCAAAGGGCAGCCGTTAGATGACGCTGCTTCTCGCTCCCATTTACGGCCTTCCCCGGACAGCAGGTGTGACCCCAGAGCCGTGCGGGGTGGCCTCTGGTGGCCGCAGTCACCCTCTCCTCCCCACCCTTTTCCTCCTGCCGTCCTGGGATCTGAGCACGGCCAAGGCAGGCCCTGCTGGAGCAGACTGATGCTAGAGTCCCCCTGCCCTGGGGACAAAGCCACTGTCACGTTCGCGTGGGTGGCCGCTTAGACCTACCCACCACGATCACCCAACCCGCCCACGGCTGCTCCTGCATGCTGTCCGGCCAGACTGTAGGTCACCAGCGTCCCCGGGCTGGCGAGGGGCTCTCCACCGCTGCCCGTGGAAGATGTCATTCTATGTCACGGACACCAGGGTTTTATGTGAGCTCTTCTCATGCCACTGGTGGGAGTCGAGATGAGGGAGGCTTCACCAGTGCACTGGGGCTGACACAGCCCAGGGTGGCCCTGACGAGGGAGCCTAGGCAGGCAGTCAACTCCACAAGTTGGACGGGAGGAAGTGACCAGGGGCCACTGTCTTCCTTCCCAGTGACAACCACCGTTGTGAGGCCTCCCTGGACAGACACGGCCCACGCCCCACCAGGCACCACCAAGCTCGAGGACAGCTGGTCAATGGCAGGGCTGGGCCTGGAGACTGGTCTCCTCTGCTCCAATGAGGGAGAGCACCATGCTTTCCAGTTCTTAGGGGACAGAATCATTCTTTCAAGGTGACCTTTGTGGCAGGGTGCAGTGTCCGGCGAAGGGCCGTCTTTCAGCTGCCCGGGCCCTGGGGCTCTCCACCACCAGGCTGCAGCTAGCTGGCACAGGCAGGTATACAAGGACAGGGGTGCCTGGGGCCCACAAGGCTGGCTGCCCTCTGGGCCCCGCCAACGGGGCACCTCAGGAGCTATCACGGGGTGGGAAGGGCGCTGCCCGCAAGGGGCTGCGGAAGCTGTTTGCCACATCTGTGCACAGAGAGCAGTGCCCACAATCCTGCAGGATTTTCTTGCATGTCATCCAATGGCTTGGTATCCGTGGCACAGACTGTGGCTATTGGATAGGTTTTCAAGTTTCCAAGGGCTCTTCACTTCCAGGCCTGGCCTTCTGTTGCTCCTGGCACAGAGGGAGCCCCCGGGCTGGCACACTGGAGTTCCCGAGAACCTGGAGGGTGTGAAGCCAGTTTTCTGATCCAGTGGATCTAGAGGAGGGTTTTTTTTTTTTTTTTTTTTTTTTTTTTTAGAGGAGGGTTTTGATAGGATGCATCCTGAAGCGCAAACGGGGCTGACGTGACCTGATGTTGCCTGACCATTAGTGCAGCCGGGACTGACTGTCCAAGAATGAGCCTGGGAGGAAGTACGGGAAGATGACCGGGAATGGGGGCCCGGGTTCCAGGTAAGATGCAGTCAGCACACTTCACCCTTTTTTCCATGGGCTGCCTGTACAGCATCTGGGCGGAATGCACTTGAGTGCTGTGGAAAGCAAAACAGGAGCAGGCAGCCTGGGAAGATGACAGGAATCTGAGGAAGCACTGAGATGATGCACGACTTCACCATTTCATCTATGTCCTCCCCAGCCCAGACCGGCTGCAGCCTGCACCTGGGAGGGGCCGCTGGTGCATACAGGGCACCCCAGAGCTCTCATCCACCCTGAGGAGGGAGAAGGGTGTCCTGATGCTCAGAGTGGAGGAATCGTTCGCTTTCTGGTACTATCTCTGAACTCCTGCACCCCAGCCCCCAAGCAATCAGGAGGGGCTCATGTCCTTTCCTGCTAGGAGGAGCTGGGGGTCCATAGGTGAGCAGGGCCCTGCTGCTTTTCTCCTCTGTCTTGTCAGTGCTCAGCTCCAGAGGTAGGTGTGATCCAGGAAGTGTGTGGCACGCTGGGGTAAGTAAGGTCAAATTTTAAGTGGGGACCAAACAGGATCTCAGAAAACTCCAAAGTAGTGGGGAGACTGTGGATGGAGAGAGGCTTGGCAAAGCATGCTGGTAAGCTGTTTGTAAATCCCTGGCCTGAGCCCTGACCTGTTCATGTGTAGATCTGACTTTGCATCAAAGACTTGGAGAACTAAGGGAAAGGTCCAGACTGGCCACTGATGGGCTCACGGGCTGGAAGACATGAAAAGGACCACAGAGTCTGTAAAATGACATGGACATCGAAAGCACAACCTGAAGAAGCCTGGTCAGAACTTAGGAGCCCAATCCATCCAAGGTTAGTGCCTTCTCAGCAATAATAGTGCTGTTATACATGCACACGAACCTCAGACCATGACTGTCAAAGTGATCAGGACACAATCCAAAATGACTTTGCAAACCGAGCAAACAAAGAATCAGAAAAACCTCAATTCCTCGTGGGAAAGAATCAACAAACCTCAAGGGTGGGATAACGCAGGAGTCAGAATCACCTGACATTTTCTCCGCCCAAGTTTTGAGGATTTAACTGACAAAATTATAAGATATTTAAAATGTACGACGTGATAATTTCATATATATCTGATAACTTTAAAGGATCTGTAGTAAAGATGCTGCAAGAAGGGAAAATACTCTTAAACAAGAAAATAAAAGGAAAAAAAATAATAAAAAAACAAGAAGACACAAAGTTTCAAAGAAATTCAAGTTACAGGGAAGAATCAAATGGAAATTTAGTGTAGAAAAAAAATGTGAAAACTCCATGGTCTCAATAGCAGCATGGAGATGCCAGAGGAAAGAGTCAATGAACTGAAGTCAACAGAAATTTTCCTATCCGAAAAACAGAGAAAAACACGTTAAAAACAAACAACAAAAAACCAGAAAGAGCCTCAGGGACATGTAGGACAAAGCCAACAGTCTAACATTCATGTTATTGGAGTTACAAAAGAGGAAAAAAAAAAAGAGTATGGGGTACAAAGCAATTTGAACCAATTAGAGCTAGAACTTTTCCAACTTGGCAAAAGATATACAATGACAGGCTTCTTAGCCCAGGAAACCACAAACAGGACACACCCAGAGAAATCTACTCCCAGACATAGCATGATGAAGCTGGTGAAATCTAAAGATCAAGAAAGAAAAAAAAAAAACCCTCAAAAACAACCAGAGAAAAATGATGTGTTATTTATAGAGGAACAAGTTTTGAATGACTGTAGAATTCTCATCAGAAACCACGGAGGTCAGAGGAGGTGAAATAGCAATTTTAAAGTGCTGAAAGAAACTCAGAATTCTAGATCAGTGTAAAAAAAAAACAAAACTCTTCATAAATAAAGCTAAAATAAAGACATGTCCAGTTAGAAACAAAGATCCCGTGTTGCCAGCAGACACGAGCTAGAAGAATTACTGAAAGACGGTCTTCAGCAAGAAGGGACATAAGACTGGAGGGGCAGCCGGAAACCTTAGCAGTAAGGGCAGACAAAAGCTGTGGTAATTATCTGGCTAAATATCACAGACTCTTCTTCTGTTGAGTTCTTTGAAATATGTCTGATGATTGAAAGGAAAATCCTAACATTACCAGATAAGATTTTCAATGTACATAAGAACAAAATATAAGATACTTGTAACATAAAGCAAGAGTGTCCGAGGATCTACATGTGGTAAGGTGGTCAATACAAATTCCAATCAGACTGTGAAAGTATAAGTATTGTAATAATCCTTATAAACAGATAACATAATAAAAAAACCCAACAGATAAACTAAAATGCTAAAAAAGGTTGAAAAACAGAGAAGATAAAAAATAATTATGTATTAATAACATAAAACAAATGAAACAAATGTTACATTTAAATAGAAATTATATCATATTAATGATCACATTAAATGTAAATGGTCTTTCTTCAACCAATGAGAAGATAACAGTGTGCCAGACGGATTGAAATAAAGAACCCAAGTATGTGTTATCTACAAGAAATTTACTTCAGGGATGCCTGGGTGGCTCAGTGCTTGAGTGTCTGCCTTTGGCTCCGGGCGTGACCCTGGGGTCCTGGGATTGAGTCCCACATCAGGTTCCCTGTAGGGAGCCTGCTTCTCCCTCTGCCTGTGTCTCTGCCTCTCTCTGTCTCTCTCTCTCTTATGAATAAATAAATAAATACATCTTTTTAAAAAAAAGAAATTCAAAGAATAGATACAGATGGCTTAAAACTAAAAGGATGGAAAAAGTATACCAGGTAAATAGTAATCTAAGAAAAAGGATTATCAGACAAAGTAGATTTAAGAGCACAATTTCTAGAGGTGAATTAATTTTTACCACTATTACATAGTGACAAAAGGGACAGCTCACAAAAATGACATGGCCCCAAAACATTTATGTACCAATAAGATAGTTTCAAATACATAAAACAGAAACTGACAAAACTGAAAGGAGAATTAGACCAACCCACAATCATACTTGGAGACTTCACTTCTCTATCAGTAACTAGCAGATGTAGCTGACAGAAAATCAAGGATACAGAATGAAAAATACCATCAACCAACTGGTTTCAACTGACATTTACACAACACTCTACCCAATAACAACAGAGCATATATTCCTTCCAAATGCACATAAAAAAAAACTGACCAAGATATATATTCTGGGTCACAAAACAAACTAACAGATTTGAAATAACTGAATTCATTCAAGTCATATTCTCTGATCGTAATGGAATTAGACTAGACATTAAGAACAAAAAGATAACTGGAAACCTCCAAAAATTTGGACAGAAATAAGGCACTTTTATTTGTTTTAAAGATTTACTTATTATTTTAGAGAGAGCAAGCGAACATGTACTTGTTAGGGGGGAAGGGAAGTACTTGAGAATCTCAAGTACTCTCCCCGCTGAGCCTGGATCCTGATGTGGGGCTCTATCTCACAACCCTGAGACTATGACCTGAGACAAAATCAAGAGTTGGATGTTTAACCAACTGAGCAACCCAAGTGCCCCCCAGATAAGGCACTTTTAAATAACCCCTGCGTCACAGAGAAAGTCTTAAGGGAAATTTAAAAAATACATTGAACTGAATGATCCTGGAAATACAGTGTATCACAATTTATAGGATACAGCTGAAGGAACATTTAAGAGGTAAATATACATTAAGTGCTTATTTTTATTTTTTATTCTTTTAAAGATTTATTTGAGAGAGAGGCATATATGTAAGTGTGTACAAATGGGAAGAGCAGACGGAGAAGGAAAGAGAATCTCAAGCAGACTCCATTCTGAGCGTGAAGCCCAATGCAGGGCTTGATCCCAGGACCCTGCGATCATGACCTGAATCAAAACCAAGAGTTGAATGCTTAACTGACTGAGCCACCAAGGCACCTCTTAAGTGCATATTTTAGAGAAGAAGAATCTCAGGTTAATAATGTAAGCTTTCAATTTTAAACAGGAAAAAGCAAAAACAAAACAAAATAAAAACAAACACCTAAGGAAGGAAATAAAAGTAATAGCAGAAAACAGTGAAATTGAAATAAGAAAAATGATAGAGTAAAATACATGAGACCCAAACGGGCTTCTTTGAAAAGATCAATAAAATAGATAAACTTTTAGCAAGATTGATAAAAAAAAAGAGAAGAAACAAGTTATCAACATCAGACCTAAAAGCAGGATGTCACAACTGACTTCACAAACATTAACTGGAGAATGAAATATTCCTATAAACAACTCTTGGCACAATATTCAACAACACAGATCAACTAGACCAATGTATCAAAAACTACAAACGACCAAATCAGATCCAAGATGATGTAGATAACTGGGACAGTCCCACAGCTATCAAAGAACTTGAACTCAGAGTTTAAAACCTTCTGAAATAAGGTAATTTTACAGCAAAACCTAATAAACACTTAAGGAAAGAATACATCAACTCAGGATAATCCTTTATAGAAAACAGAAGAGCAGGGAACACTTCCCAAGGCACTTTACATTATCAAAACATCAAAATCCAGAAAAGTATAGATTAATATTTCTCATTAACATGTATGCAAAAATTCTCAATGAAGTACTGGCAGATCAAATTTAGCAATATAAAAAAGAATGAGACAGTAAAATTAAGTGGAGTTTGTCTGAGGAATGTAAAGCTGATTTAATATCTGAAAAATGAACCTCTATATAAAGCTACAATCAAGACAGTGTGTATTAATGAAAGGATACATAAATTAATGAGACAGAATAGAAACAGATCCACACAAATACAGAAGCAAAATCAATTCAATGGAAAAATGACCATATTTCCAAAAAATGGTTTGGGAACACTGGACAGGCATCTTTCACAAAAACTAACTAAAAATAGATCATAAACTTAAATCTAAAAGGCAAAACTATAAAACTTCCAGAAGATAATACAGGAGAACAATATAGGTGACTGTGGGTTTAGGGAAGTTTTTAAACATAGTATGATCCGTGAAAGAAAAGTAGTTGGACCTTATTAAAATTAATTTCTGCTCTGTGAAAAGTGATGTTAAGATACTGAGAAGAAGAGCTACAAGCTGAAAAAACATATTTGTACAACATATATCTAATAAAGGCCTTGTATCTAAACTATGCAAAGAATTCTTAAGAACTCAACAATAAGAAAATTATAAAATGGCAAAAGTACATCTTGCCAAAGAAGATATACAGATACAAATTAAGCATATGAAGAGATTTTTAAAATTATTGATCAGGGATTACAAATTAAAACAATCAGATGCAATGATACATCTATTAGAATGGCTACACAATCAAACTTTACTGATTGCTGATGAGGATGTGAAATGACACGGATACTCACTACTGCTGATGAAAATGCAAAAACAGTACAGCTACTTTGGAGAAAATTTGGCAGTTTCTTACCAAACTATATAGAAGCTTACTCTATGAACCAGTAATTGCACTCCTGAATATCTACTCAACTTATCTGAAAACCTATGGCCACAGAGAAACCTGCATACAAATGTTGACAGCAGCTTTATTCACTTATTGGTAAAAACTGGAAGCAACGGAGATGTCCTTCAACAGAAAATGGATATACAATGGAACATCCATACAACAGAATATTATTCATACAAAGAGTGAATTATCAAGCTCCCAAATGACATGGAATTATCTCAATGTATATTGCTAAGTGAAAAAAACAAGTCTGAAAAAGCTACATACCGTATGATTCCAACTATGTGATACTTTGGAAAAGGAAAGCAAAAGACAAAGAATAACATTCTATGAAACATATGCAAATTGGCAACAGCACACACACAAAAAAGCATTTAGAAGACTGAAGGATCACAGGGACAAGTGCAGACTGTGACAAGAGAATCTAAGTGTATTACAACTTATGAACAACCCTACTAACGTTGGTGGGAGGGATAAGTGGTGACCTAATTCTGGAAATGAGTAGAGTCTGTAAGACTAAGGGTAAAAGGAATTGCATAAATATACTCTACTTGATAAAGCCGTTTCCCGTGGGGGTAACAAGGTTCTCATACTGCTAAATGGTATACTGGACTGGAACAATGAACTAAATGGCTGGTGGAAGGTGCAAGCCAGTTTTATTCTCAATTTTTCCCCAGAAAATCCACTAGTGGTCTAAAAATATATTAAAAATAAGCTAATATGATCCACAATATTAACAGCTTAATGAAAAAAAAATAATTTTATCAATTGAGGCAAAAATAAAATGTCAACAAAATTCAACATCCATTCATGATAAAACCTCTCAACCATTTAGGAATAAGAAGTAATGTCCTCAACTAATACTAAAAGTATTGACCACAAACAAACACACAAATAAAACCCTAGAGCTAACATACTTAATTGTGAACAACTGATTGCTTTCCCCTCAAGATTACAAAAAATGTGAGGATGCCCACTACTAGTCAATATCATAGTGGAAGTTCTATAAAAAAAAAAATAAATAAAAGCCATACATTTTTTTTTTTAAAAGCCATACATTTTTTAAAAAAGAAAATCATCTTTATTTATAGACAACATGATTGGTTGTCTATGGTAAAACACTAAGGAATCTACCAAAAAAAAAAAAATGTTAGAATGAGATTAGCTAGGTCACCAGATACAAAATCAACATAGCAAAAATTTTAGGTTACTGATAATAGCTCTACCCCCAAAGACTTAGATGTAAATCTAAAATTATATACAAAATGCTATGCTGAAAATTACAACATTCTGCTAAAAGAAATCAGAAAATACATAAATAATTTGAGAGACATACCATGTTCATGGATAGGAAGTTTTAATATAAAAATTTCAGTTTTCTACAAACTAATCTATAAATTTATTTCCATTCCAGTCAAAATCCCATCCAGTCATAAAAGGGGAATTTATTGTAGCTACAGACACTGATTTTAAAACTTACATGGAGAGGCAAAGGAACTTGAATACTCAATATTTTGAAAAATGACACAAGAAAAGTTGAATTAGCACTAGCAAGTTTTTCAAGATTTACTATGCTATAATCAAGATAATGTGAAATTTGTGAAGAGATAAACATATAACTTGATGGAACCTAATAGAGATTTCTAAGAGATCCGCAAAAATATGTCCAAGTGGCTTCTGATCAAGGTACAAAAGCATTTTAATGAAAAAAAAGGATATTTTTAAAAAGTGTTGTATACACTGAATCCTGATGTTAATATTTTATCTTATAAAAATTCAAAATAGGGCAGCCCTGGTGGTGCAGTGGTTTAGTGCCACCTGCAGCCTGGGGTGTGATCCTGGAGACCCAGGATCGAGTCCCACATCGGGCTCCCTGCATGGAGCCTGCTTCTCCCTCTGCCTGTGTCTCTGCCAATCTCTCTCTCTCTCTCTCTGTGTCTCTATGAATAAATAAATAAAAAAAAATCTAAAAAAATTCAAAATAGATCATAACTCTGAATGCAAAGCTTTAAAAACATTTTATTTTATTTATTTATTTTTAAGATTTTTAATTTATTCATGATATACACAGAGAAAGAGAGAGAGAGGCAGAGACACAGGCAGAGGGAGAAGCAGGCTCCATGCAGGAAGCCTGATGTGGGACTCGATCCCAAGTCTCCAGGATCACACCCTGGGCCAAAAGCAGGTGCTAAACTGCTGAGCCACCCAGGGATCCCCTTTAAAAACATTTTAAAAGGAAATATAAGAGAAAATCTTTGTGACTTGGAACTAGGCAAACAGTTCTTAGACATGTCATCAAAAGCACAGTCCATAAGTTAAAAAATAAATTGGACTTCATTGAAATGAAAAAAAAAAAACACAACACACATTGGTCTGTGCAAGTTAGTGTTAATAGAATGTAATACAACATATAGACTGGGAGAAAATATCTGGAAATAACATACCCCACAGATAACTTAAAACCACAATACATAAAGAACTCTCTAAATTCAACAGTAATACAAAAAACTACCTAAATTAAAAAATAGGCAAAAGACTTGAAGTGACAGGTCATCAGGAGGGCAGATGATCAGTAAATGGGCACATGAATAAATGTTCAACCTAAACCTAACTGACCATCAGGGAATTGCCAATTAAACCCACAATGAGATGGCGTGACGTATCTGTTAGAACGGCTATCACAACAATTATATAAAAAATGAGGGCACATCTGCACTGTGGCATACGACAGTTAAAAGGCATAAACTGTAGGTACATAGGATTTTTTAAAAAGATTTTTATTTATTCATGAGAGACACACACAGAGAGAGACGAGAGGCAGACACAGGCAGAGGGAGAAGCAGGCTCCATGCAGGGAGCCCGACGTGGGACTCGATCCCGGGTCTCCAGGATCACGCCCTGGGTTGAAGGCAGCGCTAAACTGCTGAGCCACCCAGGCTGCCCGTTACATACGATTTGGATGGATCTCAAAGGCACTAAGCTCAATGACGAAGGCAGGCTCTGAAGGTTAAACAGTGATGCATCTATGGGATATTCCCATAGGGATGGAGAATAGATCAGGGATTTCTAAGAGTCAGTAGAAAGGTTGGGGGCAGGAGCTGCTGTGACAACAGAGGGGCAGTAGGAGGGAGTTTTTAGGATGATGCACCCTGAGTCCCGCCTATGTGGCAGTGACAGGGATCCATACATGTATCAAAATTCACGGCACTGTATACACCACAAAAAGTCAATTTTACTATATAGGTTAACTTAAAAAAATAAGTTGAAAAACAGAGGGAAGTATTTTCTAAACACCTTTTCTTTAATCAATCTCCTTAGAGTCCAACATACCTACTTAAAATGGAGCCTAGGTCACACTCCTTGCAAACTATTTCCCCTCTGCAAGGCCCTCATCACCCCTCAGTGCTCTCAGTAGGTCACCACAGGGGTCCCTTCGGTTTGCCCAGCTCCCCAAGAGCAAGGACCTGCCTTATGGGTCCCATCCCAATAGTCCAGTTCTGTGGCTGAGCCAGCGTAGGCATCTAGTGGTCATCTAGTGGATGAATGAAGGGTGGGCAGGTGGAAGCAGTGGGCCTGGTCTTCCCAGCATTCGTTTGGGGATGGTCCCTGTGCTCATGGGGGACACCCCTTCCACAGGACACACAGCAGCCGTTTCCACCTGAGTAACCGGGACCTAGAATGGACTACCTGGGCATCAACTTCAACTTGCAAAGCCCAACTCAGGTGTTCCTGCAATTAGCAGTGGAGGCCAAGGTCACTGAAGCCAAGGGGAAGCTGCTCAACTTGTACGCGTGGCCAGGGATGCGTTTCTGTCGGTGCACAGTCCTGACCCAAGTCCTGTGGCTGATGGGCCCCTGTGGCCGCATAGACATGCAGGGGAAGAACTGCTGCTGCTGGCCAGGGGGCAGGGCTCAGCAGGCTTTGTCACCAGCTTGCAGGCAGGGACCTGGGCAGTGTCTGGCAGGGCCAGGGCACTAGTGGGCAGAGCTCCAGCAGCTCAGCATCGTGCCTTCTGATGGGCCAGAGCAGGTCACCCCACTGCTAAACAGGCGGGGGGCCCGGGGTGTGCATACCTCATCAGGGCCTTTAGAAGTATAGATGAATCCACTTACGACGGCCTTCTCGAACTCCAGACCAGCTTCCATCAGTTGTGGCTTCCTCTGACATTAGGAGTGACTGCCTGTAGCGAACTTGTCAATAATTAGCTCTTCCCACATACTCTGTTACATACATAGCACACGGTAGCCAGGAGATGCAATGTTGCTTGGGTGAAAATAACTTGATTTACTCCCACATGTGAGCTGCAGCCTCCACAAGCAGAAAAGGCAAAGGAAGAAAGTTCACAGGAGGTCACACCATAGGTTCAGGAGCCAGCACAGCATTTTCATTTCTCCAAGCCTGCCAAGTCAAACCACATGAATCGAACATACGTGTCTGAGAACCTGAGATTAGCACACGTGCACAGGCACGTGCTCCCTGACGGTGGGACGGGGCACGCTGTGATGCGCGCGGTGTGTGAAAATCTGCCTTGGATGGGATTTTCCATCCAAGCAGTTGAGCATCTGCCTTTGGCTCAGGTCGTGATCCCGGGATCGAGTCCCGCACTGGGCCCCCACAGGGAGCCGCTTCTCCCTCTGCCTGTGTCTCTGCCTCTCTCTGTGTCTGAATCCTCGATGCCCACTTTGCAAAGCTGGCATCACTATTCTTTTTGAACAGATGACAAAATCAGGCTCAGAGCCATGGCCTGACTGCCGTCTACACTGCTGGCTGGATGCCCCTGACTCAGGTCCACTGCTCTCTGGGGCCGGGGGGGCGGGGGGCCCAGGCACCCTACTGCAGAAGCAGGATTGGTGATAGGGTGAGTGTCTGTCTGCAAGCCAGTCCCAAGCTCAGGGGCGTGGCTCAGGTCTTCTGTTCTGGATGAATCTTTCCACACTCCCACATCCTTAGTGTCCACTTACCAGCTTCCTCCAAGAAATAAAAACACAGATGCCAAGGGGGAGCGATGGAGGACAAGCTCTGTGCTTTTGGGGTGCAAACAGTGATGGCGCTAAGGACTGATTCCATGACTGACTCTTTGGTAATGGGCAAACCAGGGAAATCCAGCCTCCGTCCCCCAGACGGAGACTCTCATGCCTGCACCTCTGAGAGCCTCCTCTAAAAATCCAGTGCCATCACATCGCGGTCACCGTCCCCAGTGTGCATCGGGCTCGAAGCCCAACATCGCCCTGCAGCCCTGGGTGATGAATCTTGGCAAGCTTCCTTTCCTAGCTGGTGACGGACACCTCAGGATGGGCCTGTGCCCAGTATGGCGACCTGTGCCCGAGGCTCTGTTTGAAGATAACCCAACAGAAAGCTTAGAGATGAAGGCATGTGCCTTTCAAAGGAAACCTTTGAGAAGTGCTACCCCTTTCCAGAAAATGCTTGGCTACTTCTCTGGGTACTACACTCTGGGCCAACTGATAAGGTGTCAAGCGAAGATGGCTTGCTAGTTTGTGGTCTCAACTCCTGTAGGCCCCAAAGGGCTGGTGCTGGCCTAACCACCGGTGTTCCACGGGCTGAGTTTTGGATCACTCTCCGTAAGTCACATCCATTCCTGGGTAAGAAATCATGCCAACACGGAGAGTATTCCAAAGTCCTGGATGTAGCTCCTGGCACACGGCACGTGGGCAACACGTGCCTGGTCAGTTGTACAGGATGCAGGGCTGGAAGACTGTTTTGAAAGAGAAGTTCCTCAAATGTTTTGAGCAATGCTGGGGAAATGGGGGCATGGGTGTGATTTTTGAAGACTCATTTGGAAATTCTGGTCAATTTGCTTAAAAATCAATGATGGTCACAACAAGTGCTAACATTTATTGAGCACCTACTGTGTACCAGGGACCATGTAATGTGCTTTATCCTACTGAATCCTGGAAAGCCACCATGACTCTGGTGCTCTCCTACGAGGGTGAGAAGTCCCCATGGCTCAGGATGGAGGAGGCTGTGCAGCGCGGCATGGGGATCGGGCCCGCGGGCGTGGGCCCCCTTTACAGCCAGCCCACACTTTCAGTACCCAACACGGAAGTTCGGGGGGAGTTGCTTCTTGCCCCTCGGTTTCGTCCTGGTAGGATGGGAGAGCACGAAGGTTACCAGAGGTGACCTGTGGGAAAAGCGCCTTGTCCATAGGGCCGTGTGGCTTTCGGGCCGGCTGTCCCTGCCTCCCGTCTTCTCTCCCCACGATGAGGCATCCTTAACCAGAGGGCGGTTTGGGAGGGGGGGAGTGCCCAGCAGAGCCCCCGGTCCCCTGGCTGGTCTACTACTCGCTGCTGCCTGGCACCCAGCGGGGCGGAGAGGCGGTGTCACCCACAGCCCAGGATTGCTCCGGGCAGGGTGGGCAGGATGAGGCTGCCGGGGAGGGGGGCGCCCTCTGCTAGCCCGCGAGAGACCCTGGTCTCCAGGGCATAGCATCCCGCCTCCAGACCCAGACACGCTCCTGTGCCACTCGGGGCAGTGGCGGGGCTCTGCTGCCGGAAACAGGGTGTTTGGGGGGCTCAGGACCCCTTGACTAATGCCGACACGGGTCAGGGGAGAAGGGAGGGCCGGGGAGGCGATGCTTCCCCTCAGCCTGGGCCCCTGGGGGCCACGCCGAGGTCACATTCCCTCCTGCCGCCCTGGGGACAAGGTGTGGGGCTCGGCCCTGATTCTGGATACAGCTGACAGCAGACTGAGCGTGAGGAACAGGGTAACACAGACCCGGGAAGCCCACGTGGAAGGACAGTGGCACCGCGGTACGCTTCTCCAGCCGAAGGCCAGGAAGAGTGAATTCGGGATGTACTGTAAGACAGGGGCGCCTGGGGGCTCAGTCGGTTGAACGCCAGACTCTTGATTTTGGCTCAGGTCACATCTCAGGGTGGTGGGATCGGGCCCCACGCCGGGCTGCACGGTGGGCAGGGTGTCTGCTGGAGATTCTCCTTCTCTCTCCCCGCTCTGCTTGCACTCCCTCCCTCTCTCAAAATCAACCAACCTCTAAAAGTCTTAAAAACAACAAACAAAAAAACTGAAAAAGAAAATCCAGAACCCACAACACGAACTTTCACTACTCCTTATATAGGGAATGAGTAATTTTTAGGAGCAATAAACATTTTAGGCGTTTTAGAATAGTGGTCCTCAAAGTACGGTCTGGGGAGCGTTAGGGGTCCCTGAGACCCGTTTAGGCGGATTTCCACAGCAACACCAAGATGTTATTTGCCTTCCTAATTCTCCTGCTCTCACCAGTATGCAGGATTTTCGCATAAGCTAAATGACACGCTAGCACCACAGAGCCAACGACAGGGCGGCGGCGAGAACCCAGCTGTATTCCATTAAGGCCGACGCTGGAGAGACTGCCAAACACAACGATGCCACTCTTCTCAGAGTTTTGGTTTGGGGAAGTTTTTTCATATATTATTTCTGACATGCAGTGAATTCATTGTTGTCTTAGACGATATTAGCGCCTTAAGAGATCCGCAGGCTTAGTTTCCAGCACGGTAAATGCAGACAGAGAGAACCCTCCGGACCCACAGCAATTCGGGGTCCTCGGTCATCTCGAGGAGGACGGAGGGGTCCAGGTGAACAGAGGGCCTGAAGGGTTAAGCCGGTCCCTTTCCAAGCCTGGCCAGGCCGAGCAGGGCACGGTGCTCATGAATAGAAATGCTCCCGCACGCTCGCCTGGCCCTGGGTGCACCCGGACACAATCACAGAGCTCATCTCGCAGACGGATTGGACTATTAGCCCTCGGAAATGAACCTCCTGCCTCCCCCAGGCGCGGGGAGGCTCCCGCAGGTGAGGGGGGGTGGGGCAGCCTCACCGCTGCACCTGGGCCTATGTTGTAGTCACCTTCCCGATGATTAGAGTGCCCGAAACTTATTTAACAAAAGAATTATGCCTAAGACTGTAAGCTCAAACTTAGGGAAGCCTACAGAGAAATGATTAAACTGTGAATGTCCTGGTATGAATGTGAATAATTATATATTAACACCCTTTACCATTCAAATAATTGTCATTCAGCTCAAAGCTGAGTACCTGGCTCTGAGCAGGTGTTAATGGTTTCTGAACAATATGAGAAGCGGAGAGAAACACCCTGCGTGACAAGGCCAAGGGGGGCGGGGAGAGTGTGCGTGTTCCGGGCTGCGCACCTGCGTGTACTCACAGCACCGGGGGCCCCTGTGAGATGGCCGGGTGGGAACCCGGTCCCAGGCTCCAGTGCAGGCTTCCTACGCAGCCACCCCCCCCCCCCCCCCGTAACCTTCACCCACACGGTTCTGCTTTGGGGCACGTGCTTTCTCCCCCTGCAAATTCTCCCAGCTTCTGCGGCCAGGATGCCGCCGACCCCCCAATCCCCCCAGGAAGAACGGAGCACGACTCACACCTGCACTCACACCCGCACTTGCACACAGCAGCCATGGTCTCTCCCAGGCACAATCTTGTGAGACAAACAGAGGTGGAAAATCGGATTTAAAATGACACAACGGGGGATCCCTGGGTGGCTCAGTGGTTTAGCGCCTGCCTTTGGCCCAGGGCATGATCCTGGAGTCCCGGGATCGAGTCCCGCGTCGGGCTCCCGGCATGGAGCCTGCTTCTCCCTCCTCCTGTGTCTCTGCCCCTCTCTCTGGCTCTATCATAAATAAATCAATTTTTTAAAAAAATAAAATGACACAACGTTATCAGTGTATGCAAGACCACGTCTTCCAACGTTGGTGTCTCCTCGTCCGCCCAGGTCAGCACTGACCCCAACTCTCCCCTTCCCTTTGGTGGCGTCACCCACACGGCAGAGAAGGGACCAGCTGCGAGTGTTTTGGACTCACACCATTTCACACCAAATACACCAAGGGTTGTTAAATACACAATGACGTGAGCACGTACCCCACCCTGCTCCCAGCCCAGTTCAGAAAGTTCTGTGCGTCCCGTCAGAAACTTCTAGAAGCCTCTTACTGGCCCTTCCAAGCGGGAGTAGGGGTGAGGGAGCCCCGCCAGCTTCGCCGGCAGACCCACCCGCTGCTCCCGGCACGTCTACACATCCTCCTGGGCCAGGGCAGCGTCCCACAGTCCCAGGCCCGACACGCAAGCTCCGTTTCTGGGAACACGAACAAATCTACGGGGGTGGGTGGGTCTGAGCGGTCCCCACCCATGCGGCTTCTCGAGCTGGTGTGAAACAGCCCTGAGGTCTGTTAAATAATTTTAGCTAACTTTTTGAAGACCAACCCAACAGAAAGGCACTAAGCCCTTAATTTCTTAATGAATTATTCCTTACCGTAGGACAGGGATTATGCCATGGAGAAGGCATATCATTGCTGACAGAGCTGTCAGGAGGACAGGCAAAAGGAAAACTGGCAAGCTTTAATTTCTCTGCAGAGAAACGAGGGGCTCTTTGGGGATTAATCTCAGTATCAACATTGAGCCTTTGCCGCAGGGCAGCTGAAGAATTCAAAAGAAGTTGTGACTGAATTTTGAGTGATGGAATCCAGCTCCAATTGTGCAGCCGACTTGGGCCTCTCACCTATTCAAATGAGGACGAGGCCGTGCAGGTGTGGGTGAGGGGGGTCCCTGTAGGACAGGTAACACGTGTGCCCTCAGCAGGGGTGACCGGGACGGGGGGAAGGCCAGGCCAGGGCAGGGCATCGCACGGAACCCATGCTGAGAACGTTCTCCTGAGCAGGGAGGGAAGCGACGGGCCAGGGACGCCACCACCTGCTGCCGGCCCGGGGTGGGGGTGGGGGTGGGGGTGAGGGTGCAGGGATGGGCTGCTGTGGGCACCTCCGGCTTCTTCAGCTTTTCACACTTGACGTTAGGTCTGTCACCTTATCTCATGACCAACGGAGGAGCTCAGCGGTTCACCCCCTGCTCCGGGCACAGGGGGGATCCCTACCTGCGGGCAGTCCCCGGGCCTCTCTGCAGAGTCCAGAGCCGCGGGGACGGAGACGGTGGGCTCGGTGGCTGCTGATGGGAAGGACCTGCCCTGGGGGGCGGGGTGGTGGTCAGAGAACTTCGCTCCTTGGCTGAAGGCTGGTCTATGGCGTCACAAGGGTAGTGAGGCTGCTGTCACCGCTCAGTGCTATCTCTGGGGCAAAGGGGCCTGTGCGCAGGGCACCAGGGACACGCCTGCCCCGGGGCACTTCTAACTTCAGAAGGACACCTCCACCCATGTAAAAAAAAAGCACACTCCAAGCTCACGTGGGATGACTGCCCGTGTGTGCTGCTCCGGATGTTCCCTTCTGCCCTGGCACATTGCACAGCACCGCCCCTGCCACCCCCTGCCTCCTGGGGCTCTGCACAGGCCTGTCCACTCGGGCCCCTTGCTGGGAAGCCACCTGATAGGGTCCTTTTCCAGCACCCCCCATCCACTGCTACATGGTGGAGAGCCGGCGCCGGCCACTGGTAGGGGGGCCCTCTCCCGAGGACAGCTTCGGTGTCCTCAGGGACGAGGAGGTGCTGGGCACCTATGATCCCGCCCCGGAGGTCACGCCATCCCTGCCACGTGCTCCAGGGCTCCTTCGGTGCCAGCCCGGGTTCAGCCTGGAGGAGCGCGAACACCAGGGTGCGGATCTGGGGGGCCACCGCACACACATCCCTTCCTGAGGGCATCACGGTGTTCCAGAACTCACGGTGGGGCTGGGAGGGCGCCCAACTCGACTTTGCTGTGGCTTCGCTGACTGTAGGAATGCGGTGGCCCGTGACAGCCACCTCAAGTCTGCTCCCACAGTTTTTGCCCCTCTCCCAAATTCTCAAAACCAGCATCGAGGATCCCAGGGCTGGGATGGCGGGCTTTAAACAGATGAAACCTGTGGTCACAGAAAAACTTCCTCACAGGTTTCTCAGCCATCCCACACCCCATTCTGACCAAGCAATTTAATTCGGATTCCTTTCCTTTCAGCCAAAACTCCGTCACCCTATCATGGGGCAGGGTAGGGGTGTGGTGAAGAGATCTGTACTTTTGACGGCAAGACACAAAACGGAACATGTTCAATTTTGAATTTATGGTGTCAGGTGTACATCAATCACTTAAAACTCTCCAAAATCTCAGACCTATGTCATCAGAGGCGCGCGTTCCTCTAGAAGATGCCATGGAAAATACCCACACACCGCTTTCACATGCAGTCTGAATGGGCTGCTGCCTTTTGGCTTTCAGTGTTGGGACAATCAGCCAAAGAACCAAACGTGAACTAGTGTCGACAGAAGACACCTCAAAGTAGGCTGCAGGGTGGCATCGGAGTCTGCTGGTCACCCCCCTGCATCTACAGGGCACTCAACATGGAAAGTAGGGTGGCCGCAAAGCCAGCTCCCACTCTCTGGTGCAGACTGGTGGCCGGATCCACCTGCACACGTGCGTGTGCTCACCGCATGGCCACAGAGACACCGTGGCGAACGGACCCTCTTGGGGCATGAGTAAGGGCTCACGTCGGGAGGGATGAGGGCCTGCGTTCAAGTCTCCTCTGCATCACTGCCTAGCTGTTTGGGCTACTTTGCTCCCTCAAATTCTGCGTCTTCAACCTGAAAATGAGGATCCTGGCGTCGAGGGTTAAGTGAAAGTAAAATCTGCACAAAGACCAGAGTCCCTGCTGCATGGAAAGTGCTCAGTGAGTGTAAGCTGCTGACAGACACACAGCCATGATCAGAGGCATGAGGCTGAGCAAGACCCCTACCCCCACCCCCCCAGACCTTGGAATTGGTGCAGGTCTGCGAGGCAAAATCACCGCTCTTCAGAGACGGTGCGTGTGCAGAGGTCCAGCTGAACGTGAGCTGTGGTAATGGTGGGGACAGGAGGCACATCTCAGCTGGGTGCACGACTGCCAAGGACACACGGAAAGCCATGGTGAGGACGGGGTGGCCACAGAATCGAAACCCTGGGGCCCTTGACTGTGGCCGAGCTATACTGGCTCACTGGCCTACAGAATCCCCACTCTGCTGCTTCAGAATAAAGAATTACAGGGGTGAGTAAATTATGCTCTTCCCCTTGAGCTTCTGTGGATGTGTAATTACCCCCGTGCGTGCCATCCAGCCACAGTGTCCATGTACACCAACTTGTGGCCCAGCCCACTGGTGTGCCCACAGCCCTGCAAACAGAATGCACTCCGTGGTCCCTGGGCTCTTTGTGGAAAGGCCGTCATGGTGCCGGCACGACAGGCCTGTTGTGTGGTTAAACCACAAACACACACTTAGGAAAAGGGAGAGGACGGGCACAATGGTTTGCAGGTCTAAGAATGCTCTTTGACGTGCAGATTAATGAACCTCTATGTGGCACATCAGCAACAGACTGGGGACACATTAATTAAATAAAGTACTCTATAATTAGATCACTCATCTATCGTCGTTCAACTACACAAAAGTCCTGGCCTGCCCAGGACACTGCCGCCTGCCTGCGGACATGGCCAAGCCAAGGGGCCGGTCACGCCCTGGGCCCACACAGACACGGATTCTGTGCCATCTTCCAAGCACCCAAGCTGGCTGGACAAGACTGTCCTCACCGCAGAATGGAAGGGTGATTCACTGACAAAGCCCATGTGTGGCTTCCCCTCCATCACCAGGCCCATGAGATCAGGATGGCCAGCCCATCCTACGCGGTGGTGGAGGGGCCCATGAGACATGCTGATGACCCACAGACATCCACTCCCCTACCCAAGGGCATCCTGGTTCCTTCCTTCAATTATAAATAAAGCTGCTATAAACATCTGTGTGCAGGACAGGAGTTTTTAACTCATGTAGGTACATACTAAAGAGCATGACTGCTGGACAATATGGCCAAGAGTATATTTAGTTTTGTAAGAAACATCCAAACTTCCCAAGTGGCCGCACCATTCTGCATTCCAACCAGCGATGAAAGAGTTCTTGTTGTTCCATATGCTCGTCTGCATTTGCTGTCGTCAGTGTTCTGGATGTTAGCCAGAGGTACATCGTTATTTTAATTTGCACTTCCCCAATAACGTAGGGTGGTATCTGATTGCTTGTTATCTGTGTATCTTCATTGGTCAGGCATCTGTGCATGTCTCTGGCTGATTGTTAAACTGGCTTGTTCGTTTTCTTGAGGAGTTTTAAGGGTTCTTTGTATATCTTAGGTAATAGTCACGTACACATGTCTTTGGAAAATACTTTCTCCCAATCTGTGGCTTGTCTCATTCTCTAGACACCGTCTTTCATAGAGCACTAGCTTTTAATTTTAAGGGAGTCCAACTTATCAATTATTTCCTCCATGGATCGTGCCTTTGGCATTTCATTTAAAAGGTCATCACTATCTCTAAGGTTACCTATGTTTTCTCCTGCCTCTAGGAGTTTTATGGTTTATGTTTTACATTTAGGTCTATGATACATTTTGAGTTAAATTTTTTTTTGTGAAGGGTGGAACATCTTTCTATATTCATTTCTTTGCATGCAGATGCGCTGTTATTCCAGCACTATCTGTTAAAAAGATTACCCCCCCCCCCACTGGATTGCCTCTGTGTCTTTGTTGAAAATCAGTTGGCTCTATTTATGAGACTATTTCTGGATTCTTTTGTACTCCTGATCTGCTTATTATTTCACCAGCACCACACCATCTTGATTACTGTAGCTTTTTAGTAAGTTCTGAGGTAGAGTTGTGTCAGTCATCCAATCTTGTTTTCCTTCAGTATTGTGTTACTGGTTCTTCTGGGTCTCTGTATAAGTTTCAGAATAAGTTAATATACATAAAACAATATAGTGGAATTTTGATTACAATTGTGTTGAATCTCTAGACCAAGTTGGGAAGAACTGACATTTTGATGATGTAAAATCTTCCTATCCATGAACATGGGATTCCTGTCTATCCATTTAGTTCTTCTTTGATCTCTTCTATAACCTTCAGTTTTCCTCCTAAGATCTAGTACATACTCGGTTACCTTTATCCCTCAATATTTCATTTTTTGGGGGGTGCTAACACAAATAGTAATGGGTCTTTAATTTCATGATGAGCACACTTTCATGTATTTATGGATCAATTCACACATATTCCTTTGTGAAGAGGATACGTCTTTTCACCATTTAGTGGACTATCCTTTCATTATGGAGTCATAGGAATCTTCATATGTCCTATGTATAGATCCTTTGTCAGGTACATGTGTTGCAGATATTTTCTCTTACTCTGTGGCTGTCTTCTTCATTTTCTTAATGATGTCTTCTACTTTTGATAAAGTTTATTTTACTTGTATGTTCATAGCCTTATCTTTATGTGGTACATGAAATATTTGTCTATTAAAATCATGAAGATATCCTCCATGGCTTCTTCTAAAAGCATTAGAGTCCAAGCTTTACATTTAGGTACAGATATATACCAAATTAATTCTTACATATGGTGTGAATAAGGGGTCAAAGTGAATTTTTCTTCTTTTGCAGATGGTATCAAGTTGTTCAGGCACTATTTTTTTTTTTTTTTTTTTGGTTCAGGCACTATTTGTTGAAGACTTTACTTTTCTCAAAGATAATAAAAGAGATCTATACTTTCATAATAATTCTCTTCTTCTGCTCTAAGTTTTGATCTTTATGCCAGTACCATAGTGTCTTGATTACATAAGATTAGTAAGTCTTGAAATCAGGTAATGCTAGTCCTATAACTTTTGTTTTCAAGTCTGCTTTAGATATTCTAGGCCTTTTGTATTTCGACATAACTTTAGAATAAGCTGGGAATTTCAAAGCCTGAGTGAAGTTAACATAAGAAGTAGTTCATGAAGAACTAACATTTTGGCAATATTGTCTTTTCCTATGATCAAGGGATGTGTATTTAGGTCCCCTGTAATTTCTCTTAGCCATGTTTTATATTGTTCAGTGGACAAGTCTTACATAGTTTTCATTCAAGTTAATTTTTGACACTGTTTAATTTCTCTGTATAAAATTTTATATATTAAAATTGTATCTTCAACCTCATTAGGTTCACTTGTTAGTTTTAATGGTTATTTTCAAGATTCTATACCATATTCTATGTAAACAACTATGTAATCTGAAAATGAAGACAATTGTACCTATTCCTTTTTGATACATATGCTTTCATTTTTCTTACCTTTTAGTGCAGAACTCTGTCTTTATCTTTTATCACCTGTGCATGTAGAAAATATACAGTGTGTGGGGGGTCTGGCTTCACCCCCATCTAGTCTGTTAACCTATGCCTTTTATTTGAATCTTAAGACCATTTACACTGAATGTAATTATAAATATGGTTGGGTTTAAATCCATCAGTGTGCCATTTGTCCTATCTGTTCTCTGCTCTTCTTTCTCTTTTCCTTTTTTTTTTTTTTAAATCAACAGTCTTCATTTTCTATTAGCATATGAACTATCTATTGGCTTATATTGGTTTTCTTAGTGGCATTCTAGGATTTATAATATTCATCTTTGATTTATCAAAGACTGCCCTCAAATAATACTAGGAGTTGGTCATAATAACACGAAGAACCTTACAGCACTATACTGTCATTTTCCTAGTCTTACCTGTTGTGTTATTTTACTTCTACATATATTATAACTCTGAAACTTCATTATTGATTTTACTGTGAAGTTAATCATCTTTTAAAGAAAATGGAGAAAAAAAGTTTTCATACTTTTCCATATAGTTTCCATTTCTAGTGATGTTGATTCTGTTAGGAATTGTTCATCTTCATTTCCCATTAGTTCCTGCCTGGCCATGGCTTCCCCATGCACATAGGTCTTACTATGTGCTACAAACTCAAGGGGAATGCAGAGTTCTGGGATTCTTTCTCTACATGGCACCCTCTTCCCCAGTACTCTGCCTACAATTGCAGCCACCAATAACACCAAAACACTGTACTAGAATGTTTGCAGCATCATTAGTTTAAAGGCAAAAAAATGATGAGAACCCACATTTCTACAGACGCAGGGTAGGAAACAAATTATGGCACAGTCAGAAGATGGGATACTATATGGTAGTTATTAGTGAAAATCTCTACGGGATTCAAAAATAGAGGAATCTCACAAAAATGTTGATTGAACAAAGCAAGTCACAGGGAGATATCAGTATTATTCCATTCATATATAATGCGAAGCATGGAGCAGCAGGGAGGGATGGCACATACAGCCAGGGAGGATGCACAGGGTACTCGGCAGTGCTGGTGGCGCTCCATTTTTCAACCTGGGTGGGCCATCGTGAACTTTCCCTTTATTATTTATACCTCAAAAATTCTCTATGAATTTTCTTTTATCTGAAGCATTTCATAAAAAATCATGAAAATATCAACTTGTCCTCAATGTGCTAAAAAATGAAGGAGGCTCTTGAAAGTGCTCCTCTCGTCTGATAAAAAGTGACTCAAAAGGTATTTATTTACATGGTTTTCTCGTTCTTGATGTTTAGATTTTGCAACAGGAGAGGGAAGAGGAAGAAACATCTAAGTCTCCGAGCTCCCCACACACTGTGTCTCCTCTTTCTGTGCTCGTATTTTCCAAAGGAGCCCTTAGGTCCCAACCCCCAGCCCCAGCCTCTTCACCCCATCAGCCTGGTTTACATTCCTCCAAAGCACTCAACTCACTCCCTGACAGTCTAAACGCCCCATAAGGCCCAGAATTTTGTTTGGTTCTTTGCTAAATTATCAGAGCCTAGAAAAGGGATTTGCATACAGCTTGACGGATATCTGCTGAACTGGTGAGCTGAACTGCAGTCTCCATGGCCAGGCCTAAGGCTCTGTCAGTGGGTGGCTTCTGCTCCCCACCCAGACTCCTAGGAGGCCTGGAGTCCCCCGCCCTCACCACTCAGGATCATTTTCTTTTCCTCCCAATTGATCTCTACTTTGAAGAGGATGACATTTTTTTTTTTTTTTTAAGTCCAGGGAAAGAATTCAATAAATGTATTGCACTGGATTTCTAGGACCTCTGACCCTAATGTATAAAATGGAATAACTAATCAAGGGTCATTTAACAAATATGTCCAAGGCACTGGGGAAATGGGAATCCTGACACTCCTCTACACTTCCTCCCACCTGCTTTTTGGAAAAAAGGGCCAGAACATACTTGGTTCAGGGAGGGGAGGGCCGCACAGCTGTTGCCCCCCAGGGGTTCTCTACAAAGCTGGAAATTTCCTGGAATCCACCCAAGTGTCCCAAGGTCAGCCTAGGAAGTCTAAGTCATTTTTATGGTAGATCCATAGGCCAGGGCTCCCCAGATTGCACCGTGGGGAACATCAGCATCCCACAGGTGCTAACAGAGAGAGGGGTTGTGGGAGAAGGTTCTGCATTTGGGGAAGTTCAGGAAATTCATAAACTACAGACCTTCTGACCATTGATAGTATATGTGCCATATTTAAGGGTCTGAGGAGTCTTGCCATAAAGAAACCTGCTCAGCTTTGTTTACAATTTCCCAAGCTTGTAGGTCATGCAATCTTTCCTGGTGAGACATCTTAACATCCAGTAGAACTGAGGTTTTATCAACTGACCTAGATTAGGTCCCTCTAGAGTTGAATGTAGGTCTGCTCCTGTCTTCCCAAAGCCCATCTGTGCTCGGCTGTCCCAGAGCCCTGGAGATTCTCTGCTCATGGCAGCGGCAAACACAGGGAGGAGGGAATGGCTGGGTGGGGGCCATGGTTTCCCATGGCAGGGGTGGAAGGGCAGGGTGGGCAATGACACCCTTGGCTGAGTGCTGCAGGTGTCTGGCAGGAGGGGTAGAAATGGCCTCGTCTGTCAGACAGACAAGCTGCAGAAAGTTCTCAAAGAATCATCCCGCGAGCTCTAAGAGCAAACACAGCTTAACTCTGACACAAACTCGAGTTTGAAGTTTTGCTTCTAGGATCCAAGGTCAAAATTGCTGAACTTAGAAACTCAGGAGTCTTACCAAAGACTTACCAAAGCACTCCAGGCACCCTGCGGCAGGCTCAGGAGCGGTGCCCGTGAAGCACCCAGGGCCAGGATGGCAGAGGCTTGGTACTGCTGCATCTCAAGGCCATGAGAAAGGCTCACAGGAGGGCTCTGGCCTCGGGCTGCAGGTAGCTTGAGGGCGGACACTGCAACAGCCCCCCGGGGGCAGGCTGGAACCTCAGCTCAGGATCCAGAGGCTGTTTAGACCTTTGTTCTGGGTCCTGGTCTTGGGAAGTATTCCCTGTGATTTTCCCTGTAAGGGCCCACCTTTCTGGAGCTCCTCCACCTTGTACCACAGCAAGTGGAAACCAATGCTATTTTTTTTATAAATATTTTATTTATTTATTAATGAAAAGCAGAAAGAGAGAGAGAGAGAGAGAGAGAGAGAGAGAGAGAGAGGCAGAGACACAGGCAGAGGGAGAAGCAGGTTCCATGCAGGAAGCCTGACGTGGGACTTGATCCCGGGACTCCAGGATCACGCCCTGAGCTGAAGGCGGCGCTAAGCCACTTAGCCACCCAGGCTGCCCAGAAACCAATTCTATTGACAAGCATGGCTGCACCACATATAGAGAAAAAAGGCAGACCTAGTAAGGTATTCACCAGAAGCTGGCCAGCATACAGGAGAGCAGCTTCCCCACAGGTGCTTCTGCAAAACAGATCAGACAGAGGGGAGCCCAAGGGCAAAGCCAGGGCTACCAGGGGCTCAGGCTTGGAGGGAGGCGAGTGGCTCCCTATCGCACAGAGCCAGGGGATCCAGGACCACAGGCCCTAACACACAAAGCAAGTGTGATGAGACTCCTATTTCAGGCAGCATCTCGGCTCACTTTTAGGCTCCTTGCTTTCCTTCGGAGGCCTCACTCACTACCAAGGAATAAAACATCCAGTATAATTTACAGGATAATTTTTCTAGCTTCTCCTGTACGACTGAAGTCTTAAGAAAACAGTTATACCAGGAATTTACTAAGGAACAAGAGACACATCTTTCTGCACACATCCTGTCATTGAGACCTGGCTGGCCCACTGCCCTACAGCCCCTCTTTCTGCACAGCAAGAAGCCATGCTTCCAAGGATGGCCCCAAACCATGGCAGCAGAATCAAAGGGTGGACCCCGACAACGAAGTGTGTTCACCGCAGTGGAAATGGTTGCAGCTAACACTTCGTAAAGACCTCCAGCAGCAGCTGGGCAACTGGACCCATCGCCTATAGCACCACGCAGACAGCAGACATTCCTGGTGTTACAGAACTGCCCACATGCATCTCAGCAGAGGACGTCGTCCCACATAAAAGGACCATCTAAGAAATCAGAAAGCAAAACACTATCTTCGGGCTGCTGTGAACAAGTGAACAAAGAACCAGGTGTTGCCAGAGAAGATTCAGGAAGAGCGACACGGTGGGGGTGGTTTCCATCAGAGCCGAGACAGGTGGAAGGACCCCATTTCCCCCTGCCCCGCAGCTCTGTGGGGAGCTCTCTCCAGATACGCTGACCCTCTACCATGGCTCCGTGGGGCCACCCCTGGGGACTCAGGCCACACATGCTGTACCTACTTGGAACGGCCATCACAAGGACAACAGGGCCGTGGAAAGCTCTGTTGGACACCAAGAAGAGTGCTCAGAACAAGGGCCTAAGCGTTCACTTGGTTCAGAACAGCAGGGCAGAGTGACAGAGTCTGGGGTCTCGGCCGCTGACCACCAGGACGCCGGCATCCTGGAGAGCACGGGCCATCTGCTACCAAGGCAGCAGGTGCTTTGCGGCTGAGCCCTTGGTGGTCCTGTTCCAGCCTCAGGACGGCTTTACGTGTCATGGCTACGGACCCGCACCCCACGGATGGGGAATCAGGAGCTCAGAAATGTCCCTGGTGGGACCGCGTCCTTCAGAACCCAACAATGAAGTCCCAACAGCTGGGGGCCCCAGAGAAAGTGACTGTTTTGGGCAAAGGGCCTTTAATAAAGAGGTGGTTACGAGGAGGCCATCAGGGCCCCGAGCTACCTGACTGCTGTCCTTGTAACAGGAGCAAAGGAGGACGCACAGAGGGACCCCGGAGGCGTCTGTCCCGAGAGGGGCAGCCACGGGCAGCTCAGGGCCAGCCCGTCCGTGGGTGCGTCATCTCCCACAGGCCGCCCAGGGACAGACCCGGCTCCTGCACCCCCACCAGCAGCCCAGGCTCCCACCGGCCGAGCTGGGTCGCTGGCAGCTGCCGCGTGGTGCATAGACGGGCACCCTGACACCTGCTAGGTGGACCCGCTGAGCCAGGAGAGGCCGAAGGAAGCACCCGGGAGTCTGGCTGCATCCTTTGCATCCTCACTGACCTGGGCTGGGTCAAGGTCGGCAGGTGGGACGGGAATGTCCCTCGGGTCAGCTCCCTGGGCCCCGCAGACGGAGGGCCACGGCGGCACGGGCTTCGTCCGGCTCAGCAGGCAGGGCCCTGGGTCATCGGGCTCCCCCAGTGTGGGGTGGCGCCCCCCCCAACCGTGTCTGGGGAACAGGCGCCCCAAGTGCGGGGGTGAGCGGGGACGTCTGCCCGCAGCTCTGGGCGCGGGGAAACGGTCTTGGCGCGGAAATCAAGACGTTAGGTCAGCGGCCAGAGCAAAGGCAGGCGGCCCGCACCCGGAGCCGTGGCGGGCAAGGCGAGGCCACCCTCCCGCTCCAGCCCCCCGACCAGGTGGGGTAGGGGCTGCGAGAACCGCCAACCCGCACACCGCGGAGAACGGCTTTTATTAATACAAATTGGGCCATTAATAATATTTAAATGCATTAGCCTTTAACACAAATAAACAAGACCAGCCAATGAAACTTTAAAAACGAATCCTGCATGCTAGCAAAGGAAACACAGGCCGGCGGAGAGGCAGGGGCCCCCAGCCAGGTGTCAACGCCGAGCGACCAGGGGAGCCGTGCGTGGGCCCGAGATGCAGGATGTGAAAAACATCAAAAGGTGTTAATGGTTTCAATATTTATCTGCTGCAGGGAAGCACTCTAAAAAGAAGACAGAAAAAAAAATTCTGCTAATGGCTGTGTCTTTGCCATTAAAATGAAAAGCTTAATGCATCTTATAATCAGAGGACAATTTGCAAATCATTAAGAGAAATGTAAAATTCCATTAAAATACAAATCAAGAGACTCTCCCTGGACTAATAATCTTTTTGATATTATTTTGCATTTCACTATTTCTGTTCCAATACCCAGGCCCCACAAATGATCAGTTCCTGAACATGCTATTTACCACAGCCTACTTCTTTAACGAGACCGAGAGAAGGATAATCTGCTATTCAGAGCAGGTACTAATGAAGAATTCCATATATTCTGAAATTTAATTAAAACCCCAAAGATTTCAAATTAGATGCAATTTGAAATGCCTGGGGCAGAAATACATGCACTTGCGTGGCGAGGGTACCACACTGAAAGTTGATACCGTAATTGGTCTTGATGTATTTTTGTGTTGCCGGGCTGAAGCACAGAACTCATAACCATATAAAAATTCTCTGTAGATTACCTGCTCATTGAAAATGCCATCACTCAGGTAGTTCTCCACTAAATTACCATGCCACTAAAATGCACAAAGTGATTCGTGGAGTAGAGTGGCACAGCTGGCCGACGCTGCCAATGAGTTATGCATGCGTCAACGCGGCCTTTTTTCTTAGTAAAATATGCTCAGTTGAATATTAAAACATAATTGGCATTCAACCTAAGCAGCTTAAACCATTCCGTTATCTTCCTTTAAACTGATTTGGCTCCTCCACAGTTATTTTCAAGGATGCGATTCACAAACTAATGATGCCATCATACTCAGCTACATTTGCGCTGTTTTACATTGGTCATAAATAGGCGCCGTTCCTACGGCCTGCTAGGGATGGCCTTTAGTATCAGCTGCTCTTGAACATCAAAGGCTCAATTCTTGAGGAAAAAAAGGGGAGGGGGATATGCCATTTATGTTGGTTCTTGCAGATTTGATTCTAAAAAGAGGAAGAGATGCGAATTTTCTATGAAGAGTATGTCTTGGCCGAGCAACGAGCCCTGTGTCTCCTGAGCGCAGTCTCTGGGTCTTCCCCAGACCCTCCACGGGAAGGCCACCGCGGGCCAGTGGAGGAAGGAACGGCACACTTAGAAAACCCAGACAACGTGCATACACACACACACACATCCAGGGATGCGTCCTTCACACAGTGTTTTGTGCGACCATCAACAGCAGTACTCAAGAAATGAAAAAGTAGTTGCCATAGTAACGGAGATCCTGTAGCTATTCATGCTGGGGGGTGGGCATAGGCAGGACTCACCAGAGACACTACTTTCCAAAATACGATCAGTCATTACCTTAATATTTGGGGGGCAGGAAAAATCTGATTTTTCGTGACAGATCATTCATAACCGAGTGGTTGATTTTAGGGTAAAGACTTCCCTACTTCACTCCTCGGTTCTTCAGAAGCTACGACGAGAGGCCCCAGTGCACTGAGCCCCAGGGGTCTGCTCGGTCCTGGGGACGGCCACCACACAAGTCACAGAGCCGCACCGACCGCCTCCAGAAGAGATGGGGTTTTTCCACTCAGACATGTAAACACAACCTCTAAAGTAGAACACACGTACCCATGAATCTTGTGTTCTGAGTCCACTTGAATGTAAGGGATGCAGGTAACAACCCTATGTGATGAGGGAATTTAAGCAGTAATTTTCACACTTTTGTCTGCTGCAGATAATTTTACAGCCGTCCTGCCGTGAATTTTCTAACACTGATGTGTTTAACGTATTAACTTACAGTCCGGTTCTATGCACGTTTTTTTATTAAAATGTAATTCTCTCTATAAACCCAGGTGGTAGAGATAATTCTATTTATTATTTCCAGGATGATATAAAAATGCATTTAAAAATGCATTAACACTGCCTGTAAAATGTGAATATACATTTTATGACAACAAAAATATTTAAACATTCTCTTTGGGAGCAACACATGTTAATCGAGTGCCTACAGTGGGAATAAAAATTTTGAAAGCACGTTTAGGTGACAAGTCTATTTTTTTCACTTCAAAATACAGACCTGATAGAAAATTCCTATTTTTTTTTCAAAGCCCGTTTCAAATGAAAAACTGAAAAAACTGACAATGTGATTTACTTTTCTTGGTAGGTAGAGATCGGACATTGTGTTCCTCTGAGGTGAAGCCTACCCACATCCACCCATCATGCGGACACTACAGGCGATCTTCCCAAATGGGTGAACACAATTAGGGGACTTCTGTGTAAGAGAAGCTTCCATGGGCTTGCTGTCTAATCACTATGCTAGATGTAACACTGATATTTTCATGAGACTATTTCCCTATAAAAGTAGCATTGGTGACAATTTCAATGATAAACATTACCTGCTTGTAATATTACGAGACCCTGTCCTGTCCTACACGAGGTCTGAAAGTAGCTGATGTTCAAAGCACCTTTTAATCTCGGTTACCTTACATTGTGTGACACCTGTGGCCTGGAGTCAAGGCCTTCCTCCTCAAGCTTTTTTTTTTTTTTTGTCTTTGTTATGGAAACCTCAGGGAACAGAGGATCTGACCACCTCCCCAGGTTTGGGATGGAACTTTCACTGAATGAGGCTTCCCAGGAGACCGTGGTGATCACCGATTTATCAGAGGGCTCTGGGTACATGAACACCAGGCCTGCTCTTGAGGCCCAGCCGACTGTGGGCCCCGGGCAGCCACAGCAGCATCTCAGGAGCTGGTACCAATTGACAGACTAACTTCTCCTCCATGGGAGGGGGCGCCTACAACTATCTCTAGGATAAGTGTCAGGTGACCATGTGCGTTCCGAGCATATATCACCTCTTCCCAGGAGGGATCTATGTCAGGTGTGAGAGAATCAGCGCGGTATGCAGAACCTGAAGCAGTCTCCCCGCCTCTACTAGCTGATTCTGTTGTTCAGAGGTCTCCCCAAGAGTCTAGAGCTTCACGCATCCAACTATTTGTTCCATCCAACTATTTATTTATTTATTTATTTATTTATTTATTTTTTTTTTTTTTAAATTTTTATTTATTTATGATAGTCACAGAGAGAGAGAGATAGGCAGAGACACAGGCAGAGGGAGAAGCAGGCTCCATGCACCGGGAGCCCGACGTGGGATTCGATCCCGGGTCTCCAGGATCGCGCCCTGGGCCAAAGGCAGGCGCCAAACCGCTGCGCCACCCAGGGATCCCCCATCCAACTATTTAAAAGAAAAACCACACTTGGGGCCAGAAGTATCTGGACACGTCCTGATGGTTCTAGCTGGCTTTGCCAACAGCACTCTACTGTGGGATATCCTGGCAAAGTGGGCACCTGGCAACACTCTTCAGACAGTCAGGAGGGAGCGCTCATCCTGCTGCGACTCTGTAACCTGACAGTACAGGCACCGAAGTGCCATCAATTTTGCTCTCACACCTTCCAAATCAAAAAGATGAACGACATACTGGCTGTCCCACTTTCTCACTTGGCTAGAGCTCAAGATGAGGAAGACGTATGGATATACAACTTAAAACGTTTAAAAGCTGTTCATTACAACAGCAAAGAGGCTTCTTACATACGCAATTGTAGGTCTCAAACAAAAATCATTAAGTTGGGAAGGTCAAACTTAGCATAGAGTGAAGTACATTGTAGAAGCTCTCGTAAGGGTGGGATCCGTTTCAATGAATCCCTTTAGAGCAATAATTCTCAAAATAGGGCATATATACATATAACATGTACATGCTTATATGTGATATGCATATACACATGTACACAGATATACATATAAATATATATATATTTGTCTATCTTAAGATATTTTGATATGTCTTGGGGAGGGGTGAGGAGTATAGAAATTACAGATGAACAGACTGTCCAGAGTGTCTGCACACACGCGTTCCCAGATGGAGGCGTGGGGAGTCAAGAGGAACCTGACAAAGTTGTTTGTTTAAATGAATCATAGCTGAAGCTAAAAGGTCCTCATCCAAGATGTGGTCGCACAGTACAAAGAATAAACAAATACTAAGGAAAACTGCTAGGCAGGAAACTGCATAATAAAATAGGAAATAATGAACTAAGACATAATCTGAACCCCAGGCTCTTTGGCCCGTGAAGTTCACCCGTACGCCAAAATGCAGCTGATCAGTCAAGTTGGAGCTAAGTGTGAAGAACACGGATTGTTTCTAAGCCGGCTTGGCCGGTCCCCCACCTCCCAGATGGAGCCAGAACCCAGGGGGGAGGCGGCTGCGGTGCCAACAGGGCCACCACCGCTCAGGGGCTCCGCAGAGCACCCCGCACAGGCTGGGGACCCCCGGCCCTCAGAAACCCTCACTGTGGGACGCAGAATTCTGGTCACCGAGCTCGGTTCTTCGGCTGAGGAGCTAGAAGTGATGCACAGGGTCTAAGGCAGACGGGGGCTGGGCGGCCGGGGGGTGACACGCCCACGAAGGGGGGCTTCTGTCCACCAGGACAGGGACAGGCCTCAGCGCCGGTTCCCACGAGCATGAGGTCTCAGGGCCACACAGAAGGGGCCGTCCGGGGGGCAGCGCTCCCACCAGCAAGGCCTCCTGGAGCCTTGGGGACAGATCATGGGGACGGGCCCGTCCGGCCCCGATGTCGGGAAGCAAGTAGACGTCCCCGATGAGGAAGACGGCTCGCTCACCACCTCGCTCACGTCCGGGGCTCACTGTCCGTCCCGTGCAGCGTGTGTTCGGGGCTCATGCCTGCCTCTGCCCTGTCCCCTGGTGGCTCCAAACCCCAGGCACACACATGCCGGGCTGGTGTCTGTGTCGCAGTGGGACACCCCCGCTGTCAGACCCCTGGCCCGGGACACCCCGGCGCCCTCCCTGGCCTGCAGATCCGCACCTTCCCCGCGCCCTGGGCCAGCTTGCCGCATCCGCTGCCCCCGAAAAGGTGCTCGGCAGCTAGAGGGTTGAAAGCACATTTTCACCAGCTCTTTCTTTCCCACTTAATTTAAGTGCACTGTTGTTAGCTTGTTCTTTCTAATCAATAAATGGGCATCGAAAGGTTTACAGACTAGGTAATATCATCACAAGGCCAACAATTTTTATAAGGCCTCATTTAAAATACGGGAGAACCATGAGAGCCACCGACCAGAAGCTGTAAATGCCATCCCCTACTCCAGCTATTATCCTCTCCTTAAATTAGATTTTTTTTTTTTAAGGCCAGGGAAAAATAACAGTATAAACTTGGTGAATGCACAAAGCTGCCTCCTGCTGTGGATATGCAGGGGAGGCTAGGAAAAAACCCTCCGTCTCTGCTGCAGCACGCACTGCAGATGGGCTCAGGCTCTATGCAGGACTTACAGGAGCCAACGTGAAGAACAGCAAAACTGGCCATGGGACACTACGGGAAGAGGGCTGGGGCCTTCTTTCCTGGGAGACAGCCTGCCCGGGGTGGCAGGGCACCCTGTTATTTCCTGGACGTGAGCAGCAGCCGGGAGGGCAGAAGGGCTGTGCTGGGGACTCGGGAACAGAGGGCTTGGGGCTGGCATGATTAGCCCTTGCTTGGCTCTCTGAGATGGATTTTTAATTTTAAAGAGCTGTCTCTGGTGAGGACCCGAGGTAATGATACTACTCACCTCCTCATGGTCCAACCGCCTTCCAGGACTCACAAGGCCTCCACTGGAAGGCACCCGGCACAGTGGGACTGTCTTCCAGGACACAGTGGGCAATTAATTCACCCTGGAAAGGCCTTTCCCGTAACTCTCTGGCAGGGCTTTCAGCAGAGCCCCTTCAGAAAGAGGGTGTTCAACTGAGATACACAAATACGAGAATCCTTTCTGAGGCTTCCTAAGAGAAGTTACAAAAAAAAAAAAAAAAAACACTACTCGCCAGCAGGTTTAACAAATGCAGATTTTACTACTGTCATGCAACTGGATTTCATAGCTACAAGCTAATAGCTGTGACGAAGGAATTATTAAAGTGTTAAATATTTCATTTAAAAGGGAACATTGCAGTCACTTTGAAAAGAAAACTCAGAACTCATCTGTTGAAAACCATCATCTGTGAGACGACACTGGAAGGAGCAGCTGGGGTCCACCACCATCCACACCCCAGGGCTCACACCGCCCTGCACGGCTCGGGGTTCGGTCTGCGGGGGTTGGGGGGACACCTGGGGAGGGAGCCCCCACCCCAGCCTGGCAGGGCACCCGCCTGTTCTTGGTACCTCGACACGCGGGACAGCTGAGGAGGGGAAGAAAGCTTGCACACACATCCTGAATCTGAAAGCTGGTCTCAGTTTCCCTTGGGTCTGCTTTTCCTGAACTCTGTGAAGTACTGCTTCTGGCAAGGTGCTACTTGTAATTTTTTTTTTTTTTTTTTTTTTTTGCTACTTGTATTTTTTTACCTGCTTTAGCACAGACTACGAAGGGTACATGAAGATGCATATTGTGCAATGGCGCTACGATAGCTTTATTTTATTTTTTATAGATTTTATTTTTTTTATTCATGAGACACACAGAGAGAGAAGCAGAGGCACAGCCAGAGAGAGAAGCAGGCTCCATGCAGGGAGCCCGACGTGGGGCTCAATCCCAGGACCTCAGGATCATGAAGGCAGGCGCTAAACCGCTGAGCCACCCAGGCATCCCCTACAATACCTTTAATAAGTAAATATAAAGCCAGAAAATATTAACAGGAAAGAACTTTAAATAATATTTCATTATAAAAGGAACATTAAGGTTTATCTCAAGACCAATGGCTTCATTCAATAACTATTTCTTGAAGAAAAAACTGAATTCTTACTCTAATTCTAAACTAACGTTGACCTTTGCAAGAACTTGAGAGGGGGAGCACCTGACTCCCTAAACTGCTTCATTACGCCTCAAGACTGCTGGCTCTCCATCACAGTGGCGACAATAAATGGTCCTGTTGCTACTTCAATAAAGCAGATTAGCAAAAAGCAACCCCCAAAACTCCAAAAAAAATCCAAACAAACCCACACACACATTTTTTTTGTTTTGTTTTGTTTTAGGAGATGCCCTCCACTAAAAACACAAGCTCATAAGAAAATTAAAATACAGCTTATCCAACATGCACTTTTCTCGTCATTTCCTGAGCAGCACCTGAATCTCACTCCCAGTAGCCACAGCCCCCATCCCACGGAGAGCCCCCCCTGCAGTGGCTCCAAGAGGCGGCCAGACACACCTCCAGACTTCTGGTCAGGAAAGACAGCTTCTCGGCTCCTTGGCACAAAACCCCAGACAATTAACTTGTTACTAATCCAACTTGGGAAGATGTCCAAGATAAGAAGTTGAACTATGTGAAATTTCCAGTATTTGTTAAGTTTTAACCCATAAAAACTGCAATCTCGTATGGCTTACCTCGGCGCACGGGGGTGACCAGCCTTAACAATGAACCAGTGGTGAACAGCATGCTCATCTCATGAAAGATCCTGGAACGGCGAAGCAGCCTTGCCTACGGACAAGAGAGGCCCTTGAAATGCAGGGGGGCCTGGCCCCGAGGGGCTCCCCCGCGGTACAGGCCATGCCTGAGGACGGGCAGGTTAAGGGCTGGAGCTCCAGGGTGAGCTCGGTCAGGATTATGGTTTTACAACAAGACGAAACAGGCTGACCTGGTCTAAACCGCAGAGGCAGGACCATGCTGAAAACGTGCTACGCAAACGCACGTTAAATGTGTCCAAAAATTAAGATGCACAGAAAATACGATTTGTTTTAAAAAAACAAAACCATGTATTCCACATTAAAAAGTACCCATGCCTCCCAATCTGCAAAAGTTTCTTTCTTTATGTTAGTGCCCAGTTTCTAGAGGTCTCCGAGGTTGCCAAAAGAGTTTTCCTCGTGTGGTGAGGGACCTGCCCTCACCGTGATTTCACTGGTGCTACAAGATACAAAGTAGAAACAGAGCGAGGCCAACCACCACTGGATAGAAACGGGTGTCACCACATCTGGGGGTTAGTGCCAATTAACTCCGTGTTAGCAATTGTATTATAACCAGCCACCACCTCCCTTCTTAAACCGTAAAATCCCCACACCTGGTCCTGGCCTGGGAGTAAGTGATTGAGCTAAATTAGAAAAACCTGGCTTGCACATGCTCAGGCGTGGGAAATCCTGGCCCGCAGCAACCACTAACCGCCAGGAGGCGGGGCTGGCCTGGGGGACCCTGCCCCCAGGAGGGTGCTGGAGGCTGTCTCCCCCAAACTGGGCTAGGAGGACCTGGCCCCAGTTGGAAGTGCCTGCCAGCACCGTGGGGGCTCGTCCGCCAGGGACGGCCTTGCAGGTTGGGCTGCATGGCCTTCGTCCTCACCCCAGCAGCGGCTTCCGGCTCGTTCTGGTCACCCGCACTGACCGTGGGGGTCGAACGAGGAGATGGCCTGGTGCAGGCCTGGTGCCAGGGAGGTGGGGTGAGGGTGGCCAGTCCCAACCCTCTTCAAACACTGAGGACTCAGGATTTTATAAGCTCACTTCCCACCTCCCCCTTCCCTGCTTGGGTTTTCTAATTTTTCTGTCTTGAAAATTTTGAAACCTTAAATCTCTGCTCCAAGATTCAACAGACTCAAAGAGGGGAAAAGCCAGCAGGGCAATTCCTGCTCCCAGTGGCACAGCAGTGCTCTCCATGTGGCGACAGCGGATGGAGGAGTTCAGGGCACCAGGATTTCCCAGCCCCTACTTCAGAAATGAAGCCACAAAAAAAAAAAAAAAAAAAAAAAAAATGAAGCCACATTCGAGCCTGTGGCCACTCCAGGTCCCCTGCAGCCTCAGGGCAGCCAGTTGGCTCCCACTACTATGGAGTGGCTGTGCCCCCCTCACCCCTCCCCGGACACCGGGCCCACCCAGCACGTGCTCACAGCGATGTGCCAAGGCCCACCGGAGCTCCTACACCCCTCCTGGAGACCGTCTGAACGACGCAGGGGGCTAATAGGGGGCCCTGCTCATTACACTTGTATCGTTTCAGTTCATTATGTGCGAAAATGCTCAAGGTATTATCTGTTCACTTGTTTGACCTTGTTAATCAACTCAGGTGTGAGCTCAGCTTTCCAGGAGCTTCTCTAGTCACTGCCCCTGAAAATTCTACTCTACTTTTAAGTTCCTTTTCGCTAAAAATCATGGCAGCTATTAGAATGCCATTAAACATATTTAGGATGCTCAGTTTTGAAACTCAAGATTGAAAAAAAAAAACAAAAAACAACAACAACAACAACAAAAAAAGAAACTCAAGATTGCTTTAAGTTTACTTTAAAGATATACTTATTTTAGGGGGAGGCGCAGAGGGAGAGAGAATCTCAAGCAGATGCCCTGCTGAGCACAGAGCCCAACGTGGGGCTCGATCTCGCCACCCCAAGGTCACGACCTGAGCCCAAACCAAGAGTCTGATGCTCAACCGACTGAGCCACCCAGGATCCCCTAAATTTGCCTTACCTAAAACCTAAAATTTTTTTCCCTTGAGTATACGTGTGCACACATCTACATATTTACGTGTACACACACACGCATCTATATTAAAATGAGTAAAAAAAAAAAATCACTACTATGCCAAAGAAACCTCTGCTGTGTGTCTAGAGTAATTTTAGTTGACATAATTAAGGCACAAACAACTTAAAAGGAAGCGTCTGGGAAAATGTTTTTCGGCGACCACAGACCATGTGCCTTTAGCCGGCTACATTAGGCAATGAGTTCTCAATTCGTGCTTTAAGAACACGGTATCCAACTACGGCAAGCTTGAGAAATGAGACTGAGAACTTATCCGCGACAACACAACGCCGCTACCCACTCTGATGTAAATGTCACCAGCCGAGTTTATGGAAGTGGCTAATTGTCCATGTACAAGCCTCATTTTCTGTGCTGTTGGCAAGCAGATAGTTTAAGTTAACAATAAGCTTATTGAAAAATTCCCTGCTATTCAGATGTGTTCCCATTTAAACCTTTCAGCCAACAAGAGTCAAGAGTCGATCTGCATGCATCATTTTTACTGCCTTTGCCAAGAATTATGTGACCATGTGCCAAAACTAACACAAGCATTTGGAATGGGTGGAGATCGTGAACTCTTGTCCTTATAGTGTGGCCACATGCTGTCTCTGTTTAGATGATGTAAAAATACCAAGTCAGTGTAGTCGATAAAATGGGCTGCGATGTAAGTGATAGTTCATCAGTCAAGCTCCCTGAGCAAAACCCTAAGAGGCGGCGGAGTTACTGACCTCGCTGGAAAATGGGATGGTGAATCGCGGGCAAGGGGAGGCCCGGGAGGACCGAGGGCTCACGGAAATAGGCATCCAGCCAGGCCACGCACTGCACCAGTGGCTCCGTCATTTCCTCTGGACAGCCGAGCAGCTCGGGAGGAGCGGGGGCCTCTGCGGGTCTGCAAAAGTGATAACAGGCGCATAATAAACCTCCGGCCCTGCTTCCACACGTGTGAAAAGCAAACAGAAACGTGTAAGTCCATAGCAGTCTCCCTGGGATGTATGCCCGCTGTGCGGCGCAGCAGTGGGCAGGTGCCTATGGGAGGGCGTGGGGTGCCTTCCAGCCACGTTTCCACCTTTAGCTTTAAGAAACACAACCAAGAGGTGATTCCAGGAAGGAACAGCCTAGTACACAGGCTCCTGTATTTGGCAGGATGGGACAGAGCCAGGATGACAAGCACAGAAGTGGCCCCAGTGGGCATGTGGCTGCCCCTTCCTAAGACTCATAGGCGCACGTGGGTCTCCATCGCTCATCTGTAAAATCGCCATGTGTTATCAAAAGTACTTAAGAAATATTACCAAAGTAATTCACCTGCATTTTCATCAACCCCCTCCCCAATCCTACTGAATTTCAACACAACAGCACATTCAGGATTTTCCACCTCTCTGAGCTGCGTTCTGGGGGATTTCCTTGGGGTCTGCTTCCAGCCTACAGAGTCTCACGCTGCAGTGTCTAATCCGTGTGCCCGTCATCCTGCGAGGCTCACATCCGTCACTGTGCTCTGGCTTCTTTTTTTTTTTTTTTTTTTTCCGAGTTCCCTTGTTCAATCACTACGGTCACTTTCTTCCTTTTATCTCCTTAAACTCAAACCAATATACCTGAGACTCCGTTCAGTTTGCTCCTTGCCCTCGGGGTCTAATTCCTCTGTCCAAGGGACCCAGTAGCTGCCTCTCACAGAGCTGACTTACTTTTGGCAGGTGCCAGGTCTCTGGGGAGATCCCCACGGAGAGGCTTTACTCTTGCTGCTTCGGAGCCCTACACTTTCACGATGGATCCAGTTTTCATTTCACTTTCCCAGGACCCCACGCCCACCAAAGCACCGGCACCACGTCTGATTTCTTCAGCTGACTTTCCTTCCTTACCCTCCAAGGCCCTGGACAGGCAGCAGGTTTCCTAGTGGCTCCCGGCCTGGAAGGCACAGCCTGTCTCTTTATCCTCGGCTACTGAAGCTTTGGGGGCAGGGGAGGTACAGGCTCACCCTGTGTGCTGAGGATGCGTGCACGGGCATCAGTCCACAGCCTGCCTTTTTCACCTTGTACGCAGCAGCCTTACGAGGGTCACCACTCACTGGGCCATGTGGCCCAATGCAGAGACGACAGTGAGACTCAAGTCCCTGAGAGCGCAGCCTGGCGCCACCTGTGTGAGAAGGCCACCGGCACACACAGGCCGCTGCACGTCTGGAAGCAGGTATGCTTCACGCTAGAGCTGCAGAGAACCCCTGATGACCTCTAAGCAGGGCCTGCACACGATCCTATGCTGGAGTCCAAGTCTTTCATGTCTGGCATTCCATGGAAATGAGAGTCTCCACTGATGGCCTTGGATCTTTGCAGAAATAAGCTTCCTTGTTTGGGATGCACAGAAACACCCTTTATGCTGTTTTTCCACAGTAGAACAGACAGTGGATCAGGGAAGGCTCTTTAAGCACTTGCACATGGACAGTGGTAACGAGGGACCAGACAGAAGGAAGAAAGAACTGAGCCCACGGACGCAAACAGGCAGAGAGGGACGACAGATGCATGCCTGAGGTGCTGGCCACGGTCCAGCCATCCTGCCGACCCCCGATGGACAGAGCAGGCCCCGGAGCCACCACTTTCCCGAGATCTCCGTGGGTGGGAACTCCTGTGGACGGGCCTGTGGCCGGCCTGGACCCCAGAGCAATAGAGGGGCACCTCGGAGCCAGCGGAGCAGCTCAATGGCCTCGCAAAGATGCTCCTGGACGTGGACACGGCACCTCCTTCCTGCCCTGGTCTCTCTCCATCAGGACATCTGGTCGGGGAAGGGGTCAAACTTCCCATGCCCGGCTCAAACATCCTTCATATTTTTTTCCTAAGATTTTATTTATTCATGAGACACACAGAGAGAGGCAGAGAGAGAGACGCAGAGATATGGGCAGAGGGAGAAGCAGGCTCCCTGCGGGGAGCCTGAGGCAGAACTCGATCCCAGGACCCGGGATCACACCCTGGGCCAAAGGCAGATGCTCAACTGCTGAGCCACCCAGGCGCCCCTCAAACGTTATTCAACTCGAGCAAGTCCAGTCCCTCTGTCCGCACACTGTTCCTCCCACACAAATCAACACGCGCTGACAATACTGCAAACAAGGGTGGGGAGCAGCGTCAGGTGCCCGGCCGTCCCCCCGGGGGTGGAGGGAGAGCAGGGGTGCGCTGCAGAGAGCCTGGGGCTGCTGCCAGGAAACAAGGCCAACGCCCCCTGGGGGGACAGCGTGGCCGCGAAGGCCTGGGCCACCAGCAGGCAGCAATCTGTGTGACACCTGCCCAAACGGGAGGTGGACACAGCTGAGGTGCCCACGTCCCCGCTCTCAGCCCATGGGGCCCTTCCCTTCTGAGGAGGCAGGAGAGGGGCAGGGAACACCTGGGTGCCCATGTTTCCCCCCCGGGACTGTCCAAGGCCAGCCTCTCATGGCCACAGATGGTATCAGAGCTTGTGGGGTGCTCTGAGCCGTCACCCACGTGGCTGATGGGGTCCCTGGGCCAGGGGCACACATCACGGAAGACCGGGCATCCTGAACCAAGGAGCAAGGGCTTCAGGACTCACCGGCCACCTGCTTCCGTCGGAGGCTCCTGAGTGCCACGGGGGCGTCTGGGCACCGGAGGCCCTACCCAGGCTGGTGGCCGTGTCCTCCACGTGGCTGAGGGACTCGAATGGGAGCTGTGTCCCTACTAGCATTTCCAACTCTTAAAAGGATATTTGAAGAATTTTTATAGTAGTAAAATTCATCTTAAATTGATTTTTTATGCTTGTGCTAAAGATCTCAACCTCTGATTTACTCTGTAGGTCTCCTTTTTAACTCTTTCTCTATTGGCATTAGGTAACTATTCATGGGTGAAATGTAATTAAACAGCTTTGCTTCTGAAGCAAGGATTTATGATACTACATTTAAAATGAATGGCATTAAACACACACATAAAACCAGATTTTTAAAGCCATGACACAAATTTCCATTTCTACAATAAAACGAAATTTATTCTCTGCCCTGCCTCCCCGCAGCCCTGCCTCCCGCACGGCCCTGCGGCGAGCGGCGGTGGGACGGCAGCGAGCCCCACCGGCGGCCACGCTGATTACGGAGGAGTCTCTCCGGGCTTCCCTCCCCACCAGCCCCGAAGCCCCGCTGATTACGGGCTCCGTGGCCCACGCTCACGGAGGCCCACGCCCCAGCCTCCCTGGGAGCCTGCCTCCCGCCACCACGGCGCCACGCACCTGTCCGTGGGCCGGCCAGCAAGTCCACTGTCCTGCGATCCGCGGGGACAGCGCAGAAACGGGACACGTCGGCGTCGCTGAGACCTGCTCTCAGGATGCCACTCATCAGCAACAAGAGCCACCCTGAGGCCGACACTGAGACACTGGACGCACCCTGGCCCAGCCTTACTTCAACCTGGCTGGCTAGGGGCAGACCAATGACTTTGGCTTGATTGGGTGTTTTTTTTTTTTTTTTTTTTTAACAGATGACAATAGAGAGCACTGGGCACACCGTACGAGAGCAAACAGGCAATCATATGTGGTTTAAGGGTTTCTTCAAGAAATATGCAATTGTTGGCAATCCCTGGACAACACCCTCCAGGGGAAGTCCCCGGAACGCCAGCGAGAAAGAGAGCCCTGAGTGAGGTTGTCCTGGAGTCGTGACCTGTTTGGGGACGTAGCCCTGACCTCTTCTCTTCCAGGACTTGGAGAAAGAACGTTCCACTGTGGAAGTATTGCGGATTTCACATGTGCCCCTCAGCCCAAATCAGGACACAGGAATGTGGGGAGAGGCTCTAGAACTGTTTTTTTTTTTTTTTTTTTTTTTACTTTTTGAGGTTTTTTAAATTTTTAAATTTTTTTTAAAATTGGAGTTCAATTTGCCAACATAGAGCATAGCACCCAGGGCTCACATCCCACCAAGTGCCCCCCTCAGTGCCCATCACCCAGTCACTCCACTCCCCGCCCACCTCCCTTTCCACTACCCCTAGTTCGTTTCCCAGTTAGGTGTCTCTCATGTTTTGTCACCCTCACTGATATTTTCACTCATTTTCTCTCCTTTCCCTTCATTCCCTTTCATTAATTCTTATATTCCCCAAATGAATGAGACCATATAATGTAGAGCAAACTTCTAAAACATCTGTTAATGAGGCCACGATGCCCTACCTACGTACATGGAGGGAGAACCCATAACCCCACAGCACTGCATACATGAGCCTAGATGGTGTTCACGAGAAAGCTGTGCTTCCTACCTGCCACGTAGCTGGCATGTCAAGACATGGATTTCAATTAGAGAGCGAGGGGAACAAAGGAGCATCACACGGCGGGCAGCAGGCAGACAAGGTGAGTGGACCAAGTTTAAATGGAACGGCCCCGCCAGATGAGGTTCTGAGTTATCCACCCACCACATGGGAGGCCCACGGCCCTTCCCATCAGGTGTGGCACCCTTGGCCAGGTCGCACACACCGGGCTCAGGCTATGGCAGCTGCAGAAGTGGGAGCCCGCTGGGGAGTGCCGGGAGCTGCCTGCAGCGGGCCAGGAGGGCCAGCCCCGCAGAGAGCAGTCCCCAAGGTGCACCGGTGCATCCAGGGCCGGCACCATGGAAGGAAACCTGGACGAGCATCCCTGACCCCACGTCCTCCAGCGTCTTCCCATGCTGCAAATTTGCTCAACGTTTTATGACTCAATCAGCTTGGCAGGAGATTTGGGTATTCAGGTATGGGGGTGCCTCAAGACTTCACTGGTAGTAAAGAATCACTAAATCTTCATTTCTCAGTGGATTCTACTTCCCGAAGACATTAAAATGTCATGTACTTGGCTTAAATCCCACTTGATGTAAGAAAACAGGCCAGAAGTTCTAAGCTACTCACATCTGATTAGCAGCATTAGCTACACCCAGGGGGGTGGACGGCCGGGCATTCAAAAATCTCTTTTTCCGACCCCGGTCCCTTTCCAATATCTCTGTCTTCAAAGGATAAAATTCAGGCTTACGGGGGTTGGGAACATTAATTGGTGATTCTGGAGGCTCACCCAAGGAAAGAGCCCCAACCCGGGACAAGCGTTCCTTGGGAGTTCACCCGGAATCTGGCAGGAGACCAAGGCTGTGTCCTTTAGCAGGGTGGGGAGACTGGCCTGTGTGAAAACACACGGATACTGGGGTACAGCCTGTAGTGGGAAGAAGAGTCCAGAACCTTGGCCACATCAGCATTTTAGACACTCTTACGAAGAGAAACATTTCCCAAGCTGAGCTAGACGAGCAAATCTCCCCTTCTCTGGCTCCAGGACACAGCGTGGACTCCAGGGTAGAGCGCCAGACCCCACAGCCTCAGGAAGGTGCATGTTTCCAGCAAAACTTTAAAATCGCAATAGAGGTGATTTTAAAACATGTGGATACTGCTGTTAAATATCACTGGCAAATGCACAATTATGTCTAATTTAACAGACCTCTAGCAGAGTCTCTTGTGTTTGTGTCTGATGGATTTGTCCTGCATTTAATTATACTTTCTTGCTAAAGCTCAGTTGCTTTTTTTCCAGTGGTAGGATGGAAGACAAGAAATAAATTATGCTACCTACGATCAAAACAGATCATTTTTTTTTTAAACGGGAAGGCCGAATCAAGATTTTTAAGCTCTGTAGTCCAATTGAATTTTGTGGCTTGATCCTCTTCAAGCAATTATCGAGGATCCATTATGTATACGGCTTAGTGACAAGAGAATGCAGTGTTTGTAGCACAACCGAGAAGAGAAGGAACATGAAGGTAAAGACACAGAGGTGGTGCCAGCAACTTTCCACTCTGCCTTTCGACAATCCCATGTTCCCCTGACGTTGTCCAATGGGTGGATACTGTGGGCAATGGCTCTGTGACACAGCCCGGTGGCCAGCATCTGTCGGGCGATACCACCACTCAGGTGTGATGGAGTCTGTGCAGTTATCTGAACTTCTAAACTAGGAAAAAGAGAGGAGGGAGGAAAAATCAAAGTGCTGATGCTGGTACTAAGAAACATCGGCCTCCAACAGTAGAGCTGAGTCAGAGATGAGGAAGAAAGGCGAGCCTCACCGCGGCTCCCGTGACCGTGTAGGGTGCCGTTCCAACAGCGTGTGGGCTTCTCACACCGCCCTGGGAGCACAACATAGCTGAGAAAGAAGGGAGGGCACAACGTGAAGTATCAGCATCACGCTGAAGTTTGCACAACCAGTGGTGGACACGATTCATATATTTGCGCATCTAAAGGTGTTAAGAGCTGCCACTACTCATAACACCTGAGTTTACAGACTGACTTTCACGTGTTCGGTTTTAGAGTCTGTTTCCACAGGTCATTCACTATGAAACGAAGAGACTTTGCTACTGTACGATGGGGGGAAAGCAGTAGCTAAGGGAGCCCACCACTTTCAGTCTGGACAGAAGTCGTGGGGACGGCTTCATGGGGAAGGTGGTGTTTTCAACCATCCCGGCGGGAGGGCTAGCTGGAGTTCTGACAGGTGCTCTGCAAACCCTTGGTGAGCTTTTATAGTGTGGTTCATAACAAAGATGGACATAAATCCTGCTCCTTGCCTCGATGCTTCCACCCCCACAATCACACCCCCTCCAAAATGAATTCTACATTTATGATCCTATCAGAGGCCACCGATGGTTCATGTCCCAAGGTCAACAATAGGAGGAGGAAGAGGCAGTAAAATTTAACTGGGCCCCAATTTACTCACTTTCTGGGTGGTCATAGGTATGTTGCTTAAATTGGATATCAGTTTTTAATGGGCATCCTAAGCCCTCAAAATTTGGGGCTCAAATTAATGTCAGAACCTAATCAGGACCACAGAGGAATTTACAGTATTTTAAAACACCCTCCAAACCCAGAAAATTTTATGTAAATTTTCAACTCCTTAATACAAGGGACATGTCACGAGAACTATATATTTTTTCTTTTTGAAAATGATTCTTAAACACATAAGCAATAAAACATTTTAAAAACATGATTTAAATAGTATCCTTGGCAGACAAGAATGCCTTAAAAAAAGCCTATTTGCTTTCTCCCCTAAATGTTCAAATTGTTAAAAGGAAAATTGTATTTTATCAACACTTTAACATATCATTAAAATCTCTACTATTTGACAGATGAAGATAAAAACACCCCAAAACTATAGATGAATTATCAGGTCCCTAATGATTCCAAAACAATTACAGGATGCAGAGCAATCTAGTTAAATTTTATTCAAAAGCTTACTACACTTGTGTTTTCTTTTATTTTTCTATCAAGAAACCCATGAGGCTTAAGCACAATTCATTATGTATGAGACCCCACTTGCGGTGCTTGACTGTTGATTAATAGCAAAGTTTGCTGTATGTACATTTGCAACATTACATGCATACAATATGCTAACTTATTCTTTCACTGAAACTAATTATTTACAAAAATGACTACTTGAGACTACAATTTATTAAATGCATGCATCCAGTCTCAATTTGGCCCCAAAAGACAGCCTGGAATGAAGATCTTTTACTTGATGTGACAACTTCTAGAAACGCTGTTATTAATATTGTAAATGTGGCAAATAAAGAGTTCAAATAGCCTTATGTCTGTGTTGCATTTGCTTTTCACCACTGAAGCAGGGAGCAGAGCAGCTTTCTAACATTTCATACACCAGAGGTAGATTCCTCTTTGCCAGCTTAATTTAGCTTCTTATAAGTAAGATGCTTATACATTGGCAATGAAATGGTTTAACAAAGACATAGCTAACATGAACGAGGTATAAAAAGGTCCTAATAAAATTGTTACTTAAGTAGATTACATGTCTGTCAATAAGAATAAATTTAGCTCATTTGTTGAAAAATATCTGTAAAAATATAATTTTTAAAGAGTCATTTCAACGAGTCTCATCAAATTACTGGTACTCCCATATGGGTACTTCCCCCCCCAAACGATCTGTGGGGTTAGATAGCTGCATATTATTCAATAATTCTCTTTATACCTGGAAAAGAAGGGACAAACATGAACTGGTCTGTGAACAAGAATCATAAAAGCCTCCTTGTCACATCCAGACTTCAAAATGGGGCATCTGGTCAACTGCAAGCATCTTTTCAGGCTGACTCTATAACACATGTAGCCCAGGGAAGCAGCCACCTGCTCTGAGCATCCTCTACAGCCTGGTGTCTCTCTGCTGGGCCAACCTCCACGCTCTCCACAGCTGCCCATTCCAATGCCCTCAAAGACTCTGTGTGGCCTTCCTTTGCTCTGCTGAGGGTGTGTGCCACTGTAGGCTTAGGAGAAATAGACAGGAATCAGACTCCTTCCTTCACATGCCAAGATAAGGAAAATCAGTGTCTGTGCCCAAACGACAATGATAGTGCAAGAAGGTCATTACATGCTTCTAATTGTTCTGTGCCATTAAATTTTTGCAAGGACACCTAAGGAAAAAGACATACATTTCCCACAAGGGCTTGCTCTGGGCTATAAGATTTTGGGGAAATAGAGGAACTGAAACATCAATTTGAGGGCCTTTGCTCCCTACAATAAAGAGGTGTTAGGAGTATAAAAGAAAGTAGCAGGAAAATGGGAAAATCTCAGGGCTATAGTCAAGATGGGTAAAGAGGATTAGCTTTTGAACATGCAATTTCATATCCCAACCCTCTCAATAACACAGTCAAGGTCAGCCAGGGGGTCAAGGCAACTGACTACCAAAGTCCCCATCAAGAGAACTGTTTCAATGTCAGACCTTCATTACACAATATGGCATTTTGGAAAGGAGGAGTCCACTGAAGAAAAGTGAGGATCAACTATAGGGAAAAAGGTCAAGGTAAACACTTGCATAAAATTTCAGTTGCTATTTACTGTCTAACATGTGCCAGGTATTTAATTAAAAAAACTGTTCTGCGTTTATTCCTCCCAATAACCCGAGGGAGATATTATCTGTATGTTCCAGAAGATGAAACCGAGTCCAGAAGTTATGTGATAGTAACTAATGCATAAGGGATGCAACCAGGATTTGAACTAGAGTCTGTCTGATTCCAAAGACCTTATTCTCTGGACCATGAACCTGCAGTATTCTTGATCATTGCTGAAATGAAAACAGTTACTCCTTATAATTAAAAGACCCTATGTTTACATGCTCTACTCTTTTTTAAAATTTGTTTTTTAAAATTTATTTATTCATGAGAGACACAAAGAGAGAGGCAGAGGGAGAAGCTGGCTCCCTGCAGGAAGCCTGATGCAGTACTTGATCCCAGGACCCTGAGATCATGCACTGAGCTGAAGACAGACGCTCAACCACTGAGCCACCCAGGCATCCCTACATGCTCTATTCTTGATAGTGTATTTCCTATATAGTATTTGGGTCTATTCTCTTATGTTTATGTAACTTCTATAAAGTTTCCCCTAAACCATAAGACTACAGCCAAGACCTACCACCTTATCAATTCAAAGACAATGGGAATCTGAGGGTCGAATCTAGTTTTTATATTCTAGACACTTCCAAGAAGACCGACTAGGTGCCTATACTATAGAGATTCAGGTTTGTAGGGAGCAGCCGACTGGGCATTTCTGGTCTATACCCTTAAAGAAAGGCCATGTTTATATTTAAATGCCTCGATGACCAATCCACACAACATTTTTACAGGTAAGAGGCCTAGGCCTTAGATTGTCCCAGGCCCATCATCTTCCTTACACTCAGCCCTCTGGAAGCAGGACCCAGGGGTGAAAAAAGCCACAGTATTGTTCTACGTGGCTTGGTAAATAGCAGGCCAGGCTTTTTGCTAGGGCAGATGTCAGCCTAGGCTGCATGAAGTCAGCTGGATGGGCTCGCCACGAAGGCTACTCCAGGTATGTGAATGAAGAACCATGCATTATCATGGAGCTGATCTCAACCTGCCTCACAGCCCTGGGGTCCTATCTGGCACATTATTGGTGCTCAGTGCCTGCCTGCTGAGTGAATGAGTAAACAAGATGCAACGGTGTTAGCACAGCCACCATAGCATGTGCACTGAAAAACACCTGCATTTCAGATTTCATTTTTCCAATGAATAATTTGCTGAAAACCATTCCCTAGGGGGAAGAAAAACCCACAAAGATTTTCTAAACAGTGAAAGCTACATTTCTCTGCCTTTTCAGATTTTGTAGCAGTCTGCCGAATAACAAAGTTTGTTAAAGCCCAGGGACTGGACATCACTTCCAATTTTGCTTGCTTTGATAGGACTCTACAGTCAAAATCTGGAAGTGTTTCGGATTTGAAGACACAAAACTAAGTGGGTCTCCTTCATGGCAGCTCCATTCCCTGCTCCAGATATAAGGCAATCAAATGCATAATGAGATGAAACACAAGAAAGATGAAATTAAATAGCATACTTAGCTCTATCTTCATTCTCTGACTATAGATAAAGGTTGAATTTCAATGACTACACATACATTCTATGTAGGCCACTTATGCTGCCCCTCATTTCTCCATTAGGTTTTTCAGTCTTCCAAGAGGTGGCCATTGGATCATTGTGGAAAGAGGCAAGAGGTTCCTAAGTGGGGAGAACTCCCTACCCGCACCCCCAGACATGTAGAAGGCTCTGGTGGGCCCTCTGCGATCACTACCTTGGGATCAATTCTGGGGGAAAACAGACATGAGAAGGAAGCCCACTCCTAGGAAGCAGGCACACAGATGCCCCTCCCACAGTGACTGGGAATTCTGAAATGTGCGGTGAGCAATGGGACAGAGCATTGCAGATGCAAAGCATGCGTCAGGGATGGCGGGATGTGCCTGACCTTGGGAAGCCATGGCCCCTTTTCCTGGTTCTCAGGCCTTTGGTACTAACAGGAGCTAAACATATCTACCCCTAACATGGTTGACAAAATTGATCTCCAGACAGCTTCAAGACTACTTTGTTGTGATGCAATTCAGAAACAAAAACATTTTACATCGTAGCAAGGGAACGTGTCTTAATTTAAATGTTAAAAGAATAACTGAATGTTCTGAATACTACTCTTTTCTCTCCAAAAGGCATGTGTTGTATAGGAGGGATGACCTCCACAGGGTTTAGTCCCATTAACTTGTGTACTGGGCTCATTAATAAATAATCCTGCCACTAAATTACCTGTCTTGTAAATTGGTTTGTACAGTTCTAAATAAATAATGGATCCTTCCCTATTATCAAACACAGTGGAGTTTTTAAAGAAAAGCATAGCTGATGATATAAGAGAACACTGCAGTTTCATCTGGGAACAACTTTCTGTAGCTCACTTTCTCAGAAAGCCTTTGCTCCCATTTATTGTTGCAGCTGGAACACGTTAGCTGGTGAGCATGGCTGAAAACCCTGTATTTAATATCAGACAAGTATATTGACTATACATTAGTGGCCAAAAAAATCTTAAGCAACTATTAAATGGACAGTTAATGTAATTGTATTTTAAAACACTGAGGTCATATTTAATTTTGAATTGAAACTCTTAAAATGCGCTTTCTGGCAAGGATATAGGGTAATAAAACAATGTTAACTACAGAAAAAAAAACCTAAAACTCACATTATTAAAATAAATCTTTTTTCCAGAGTACTAATATTTGCAAGAAGTGGATTACAAGAAGCAGAAAACATTTGTACTTCTTCAACAAGTATTGTCACTGGCACTGGAAATCAAGATTTTCAATTTGAAGGATGATTCACTCTGAACAGCAAGCACAGATGCCATTCCCCCCTTCACCCCCTTCCTTCTGTGAGCTGGCTGTTCCCCCAGCATCTTCTGCCTTCCTTCCAGGGTGCTCAAACTTAGCAACACCCTGAGGTCTTCCAATCAGAAGCCCACCAGTAAAGGACCCAATTATGCTCAAGAGTAGGAAGTATAAGTGAACGGGGTTGGGGGAATCTAAAAAGATGAACGGAGGCAGGGTGAAGAAGAAAAAGAAAGAGGTAGAAAACATTTTAGCTGCAAAGCCAGCCAATTAAAATTCCCTTTGGAAGCACCAATTTCTACTCCAAGAAGGTTGGAAAGTCCAATTTTATATGCCTTTTTCCTCCTCTTAAAAAATCAATACAGCCCTCTGGGAGGCTGTCACACTTGCAGGCAGGCGGGTCTGTGGACCGTAAGCTCCACGCCTGGACCCGGTTCACAGCCCTCCCCAGGGAAGAGAGAAGGGGGTGTCACAGGGTTTTCCAGCAAAAACAAAGCAGCATTTATTTACAGGTGTTCTGACAGTTTAGACAAGGGAAGAGGCCCTGCATGCAAACCCTGGAGCCAGGAGGCAGCATTTCAGAGCACTAAGCCTTGATCTGACCCCTAAACGCCTCCACCCTGAGAGCTTGAGAAGAGCAGAAGGGGACAAAGAAACAGTAGATCCCACTGAAAATGTATCTGATCGGAGCTTGAATGGAGAGCATGTTCTCTCTGCTGCTCCAGGCAGGGTCACCCAATCCCCAAGGTCAGACTACGGGCTTCTGGGCTGCATCATTCTGCCAACCACAAATACAATGTAATTATTAATGTTCTGGAGTCTCTCTCCTCTTCTCTGGTCCCAAATCTCTAGTTCCCTCTGCCTAGAACTAGGCCTTATTTCTCTGTACAGATGTCACTTCTCTGCATCCGCCAACAGCATGCCTACAGAGGTCTGGAGGCCTCTCAAGTTTGCTCCATTCTGAATTTAAGTCCTTGGCTTACACTGGAGTCTGAGGTCTGAGAATTTTGGGATCCTTTTCTTTTCAAAAGATTCTCACTCAAGAAAATTCTAGTTTGAAAAGCAGTAACTTAAAAAAGTAAAGTCTTGTATAAAAACATCTCAACTGTGATTATTACATTAAGTATTTTACCTTTATGAATAGTGAGATGTTTAAACATTTTAACTGCAATGCAAACATAAATTTTAAAATCTCACAGAACTCCTAGATCCTTGGAAATGCAAACTCCCTCTGAGGAACACAGGTTAAGACTGTTCATTAAATGACGGTCAACTTAAGATAGACTGCTATATACTTGGGATGTTGTATATGAACCTTGTGGTAATGGCAAACCCAAAACATAGAAGATAAACAAAAATAAAGCCAAACAACACAGAAACTCACCAATCACAAAGAAAGCGCTCACAAGAGGAAAGAAACAGAAGCACCACAAAAACAACCAGAAAACAATGAACAAAATGGCACTAAGTACATGCCATCAGTAATTACTTTAAATGTAAATGGCCTAAATGCTCCAATTAAAAGACATATGGTGGGAGGGTGTAGATAAAAAATAAGACCAATTTATAAGCTATCTCAGACCTAAGGATACATACAGACCCAAACTGAAGGGATGAAAAGCTTTTACCATGCAAACAGAAGTGAAAAGAACCCAGGGTACCATTAGTGATACCAGACAAAAGAGACTTTAAAACAAAGAGTGTACCGAGACAAAGGAGGGCATTATATAATGATAATGGGATCAAAAAAAAGCAGTTATAATAATTTTAAATATCTATGCATCCAACACTGGAGCACCTAAATACATAAATAAAGCAAATAAACGGACAGGGGAAGAAATTGATGGCAATACAATAATAATAGAGGACTTTAACACCCCATTTACATCAATGGCTAGATCATCAAACAAAATCAATAAAGAAGCAGTGTCTTTAAATAACACACTAGACCAGATGCACATAACAGACATATATGGAATGTTCCAATTAAAAACAACATTCTTTTTAAGTGCACATGGAATATTCTCCAGAAGAGATCACGTTAGGCCACAAAACAAGCCTCAATAAATTCAAGAAGACTGAAATCATACCATGTATCTTTTCTAACCACAATGGTATGAAACTAGAAATCAATCACAAGAAAAAACTGGAAAAACCACAAACATGTGGAGGCTAAACAACATGCTACTTGAACAACCAATGGGTCAGTAATGAAATCAAAGGAGAATACAACCCCACAGAAACAAACGAAAATGAAAACGTAGTTGCCCAAAATCTTTGGGACATACCATAAACAGGCCTAAGAGGGAAATATATAGTGATTCAGGCCTACCTCAAGAAAAAGCTCCAACAACCTAACAACTGAAGGAACTAAAAAAAAAAAAAAAGAACAAAGCTCAAGGTTAAGTAGAAGAAGGGAAACAATAAAGATCAGAGCAGAAAGAAATGATAAAGACACTAAAAAATGGGCAAAAAATGAAACCAAGAAATAGTGCTATGAAAAGATAAAATTGATAAGTTCTTAGACCCATCAAAAAAGAGAAAGGACTCAAATTAATAAAATCAGACATGAAGGAACTGAGATGATAGAGATACAAGGGTTATAATAGATTATGAAAAGTTACATTCCAGCAAACCAAACCCAGAAAAAATGCACACATTCCTGGAAACGTATAATCTTCCAAAACTAAATCAGTGAGAAATAAAAAATCTGAATAGACCAACTATTACTAATGAAATTGAATTGTTATTTTAAAAACTCTCTTGAAAATAAAAGTCCAGAACCAGATGGATTCACAGGTGAACTTTACTCAACATTTAAAAGAATCAATACCTACTCTCCTCAAACTATTCCAAAACATACAACAGGAAGGAAAGCTTCCATGTATGTTTATGAGGCCAATCTTTTCCTGATACTCAAACCAGAAAAACATGCCACAAAAAAGAGAACTACAAATAAATATCCCTGATAGATGAAAAATTCACCAAAATATTAATAAGCCCCATTTAATAATATACTAAACAGCTGATTCACCATGATCAAGTGGGATTTATTCCAGGGATGCTATGATGGCTCAATATTTGCAAATCAATTAACAAGATATACCACATCTACAAAATCAAAGCTAAAAATCATCTCCCAGTAGATGCAGAAAAATAACTTTCAACAAAGTCAGTTTAGAGGGAACATGCCTCAACATAATAAAAGCCATTTATGAAAAACCCATAGCTAAGATCATATTCAAAGGTGAAAAATTGTGAGCTTTTCCTTTAAGATCAGGAACTAGACAAGGATGCCCATTCTTACCACTTTAATGCAACATAGTAGTGGAAGTCCTGGCCACAGCAATCAGACAAGAAAAAAAGAAATGAGGCATCTGTTTTGGTAAGAAGAAGTTGGACTGCCAACTATTTGCAGTTGACAGGATACTATACATAGAAAACCCTAAGACTCCACCAAAAAACTACTAGAACAAACAAATACAGTCAAGTTGCAGAATACAAAATTAACAGAAACTGGCAGTGTTTTTATACACTAATGACAAAGTAGCAGAAAGAGAAATTAAGAAAGCAATTCTATTTACAATGGCACCAAAAATAATGAAATACCTAGGAATAAACTTAACAACGCAAGTGAAAGACCTGTACTCTGAAAACTATAAAATGATGATGAAAGAAACTGAAGATGACACAAACAAATGGAAATATATTCTATGCTCATGGATTGGAAGAATGCTGTTAAAATGTCCATACTGTCTAAAGCAATCTACAAATTTAATGCAATCCCTATTCAAAATGTCAACAGCATTTTTTACAGAACTAGAATCCTGAAATTTGTGTGGAACCACAAAATGCCCCAAGTAGCCAAAGCAATTTTGAGAAAAAAGAACAAGGCTGGAGGTATCACAACCTCAAATTATAAGATATTCTATAAAGCTGTAGCAATCAAAACAACATGGTACAGGCATAAAAACTGACAGCTCAATGGAACAGAACAGAAACCCCAGAAACAAAATCACAATTATATAGACAATTCATCTTTAACAACAGAGGCAAGAATAGGCAATGGGAAAAAGTCTCTTTAAAAAATGGTGTTGGGAAAAATGGAGAGCAACATGCAGAAGGATGAAACTGGACCCCTTCCTGGCACCATACAGAAGAATAAACTCAAAATGCACTGAAGACCTAAAAGTGAGATCTGAACCATTACAATCCCAGAGGAGAGCACAGGTAGTAATTTTTCTGACATTGGCTGTAGCAACATTTTCCTAGATGTGTCTACCAAGTCAAGGGAAATAAAAGCAAAAATAAAATCAAAATAAAAAGCTTTCACACAGTGAGGGAAATCATCAACAAAACAAAAAGGTGACCTACCGAATGGGAGATGTTTGCAAATGACATCTCCAATAAGGGCCTAATATCCAAAATACATAAAGGATTAATACAAGTCAAGGCTAAAATAATCTGATTAAAAATAGGCAGAGGACCTGAATGGACATTTTCCCAAAGACATACAGATGGCCAACTGGCACATGAGAAGATACTCAGCATCACTCATCATCAGGGAGATGCATATCAACACAATGAGATAACACCTTACAACTGTTAGAATGGTTAGAATCACAAACAACAAAAAACAAGTGTTGGCGAGGCTGCGAGGGGAGGGGGGAGGAACCCTTGTGCATCGTTGGTGGGAATGTAAGTTGGTGCAGCCACTGTGGTAAACAGTAGGGAGGTTCCTCAAAAAACTAAAAATAGAAATATCATGTGATCCAGTAATTCCACTGCTGTGTATTTACCCAAAGAAAACACAAACACTAATCTGAAAAGATATATGCCCCCCACTGAAACATTATTTATAATAGCCAAGATATGGAAGCCACCTAAATGCCCATCCATAGATGAATAACATGAACTGGTATATAGGAACGAAGGAATATTACTCAGCCATGAAAAGGAGATCTGCTATTTGCATCAACATGGATAGATCTAGGGGGTCAGACCAAGACAGACAAATAATGTATGAGTTCACTCACAAGTGGACTCAAAAATAAAACAAAGAAGAACAAAGCAGAACTGGACCTATAAATAGAACAAACTGATGGTTGCCAGACAGGTGAGGGGTGGGCAAAATGGGTGATGGGGAGGTACAGACTTCCAGTCATGCATGCAATGAGGAAGTCATGGGGATGAAAGGTACAGCACAGAGAAGAGTCAACCGTACCCTAGTAGTGTTGTATGGTGACAGATGGCAGCTACACATGTGAGCACAGTGTAACGTAGAGATGGCGAATCACTATGTTGTACACCTGAAACTAAAGTAACATTGCGCATCGACTGTACACAATGGAAAAAAAAAAAGAATACAGGTCACCTAGTTAAATTTGAATTTTAGATCAACAAAGTCTTTCATAGTACTTAGATGAGAAAATGATTTACTGTTTATCGGAAGCAGGGTTTAATTGGGCATCCTGCATTCTATCGGGCATTCCTGCCCTGATCCCAGTAGGATGCTTAAAAGGTATTATTTAGTGCTGATAAAAATGGAGCAAATGGATTGAAATTGCTGCTTCTAACAAGTGGCATCCCCTCTTCACGCAAGACCTACTGAGCAAGGTTCTGTGGCTGCTTAGGGTACAAGTAATAGGAAATTATAGTACGACTAAAAATGGGAAGAATTAGTGGCCTTATTCTCACCTTAAAAAGTGCTGTCATGGTTAAAAAAAGAAAAAAAAACTATTTTCATCTGTTCTGGCTTTCTTACTGTCTCAGTCAGGTCTGTCTATGCCTAGGAGACCACGTGACAGGCCCGGGTACAAAAATGATCGACCAGAAACTAGAATCCTACAGGCTGCTTGGTTTTTCACTGGTGTATTAATATTGCATCGTGAACATCTATCCATTTGTGTGTAGACGCCTGGATGCAACCTGCTTCTGCGCTGCCTGGCTTTGCCAGAGAGCCGTGTTCACTGCAGGAAATTCATCGCAGGGCCCATCACTGCCTATCCTGGGAACAAGGGATGAGCAGCAGCAAGGGGATCTGGGGTCCCCAAAGCTCTGCCAGGAGAGACTGCCTGCATTTATGCAGTTTGTCCTTCTGGGCCATTTTCACGCAGAGGGAAACCGTGAGTTTCTTCTTCCTTCCCCTGCAGCCCGGCAGCTCCCCCCTGTTCTTGCTGGGCCAGTACCACCACTGCTGCCTACAGCCCCTCCTCGCCAACAATCATCCAGCGTTTTAAACCACCACTCATGCCACATTTGTCCCCACATGGGATTTTCAATATGTCCATGGTCCAAACCTGGCCCACAGTTATTTCTGTAAAGTTTTATTGGAGCCCAACCACGCCCACTTGCTTATATGCATGCAGCAGAGCTGAGCAGGAGTGGCAACGGTGATCTGGCCTGCAAGGTGCTTAGTATCTGGTCTAGGTCTGTCCAGATGGTTCCCTTCACCCCTGGGTTCCCTGTCACTCCACTCGGGTCCTCCCACCTGTAATGCCCCCCAGGTCCAAGTGCTTTTCCAAGCTGGAACATAAGCCTTGGTTTAAGTGCCTCCTCCATCATCAATTCTACATCCAACCACCCCACCCCCACCCACCCGAGGTGCCTGGTTCAGGTGCTGCTGCAGAGTTAACTGACATGCATCCAGCAGGGGTATGGACAGAGCGCCCCCTGTGCACCTGGCATCACGTTGGATGCGGCACATGCATCAACTGCAAGATGGGAGGCGATCTGGGTTCTGGTTTCTCTTGGAAAGATGTCCAGCCGCTCATCTCTGCTTGACTCCTGCACCAGACCCTTTGCCACCGCCGCCTCCTCCTCCTGACTCTCTCTGCCCCACCCCGACTGCTGCCCAGGCCTGTGGTGTGGACTCAGTGTCAGGGGTCACTGGGCAGGGAACACAAGTGACAAACAGAGCCCACTGCCCCCGAGGCTCCCCTCAGCCAGCTGCCTGCTCTGAATGGCCACCTGGGTGCTGGTCATGACCTCTAATTCAATTGGCCATGTCTCCCGCAGCTTCTTCCCTAAAGCAATGGCACCTTGCAATTTCCCTAGTGCCGGTGACATGGCACTAACCTTCTCCTACTGACCCACGTCTGAAAACCCCTGGGAACATGGCGGGGTTTGGCTTTGTGACGTCTCCCATCTCCTCTCCTTTTGTCCGTGCACAGCTCTCACCCGCATCCCGTACAATGACAGGAGCCCTCGAATGGTCCTGGCCACACTCCACTCCCATCCAGAGAACCTGCTAAAACCAGGTAAATCTGAAGATGCTGCCTGGTCCACGTCACCAACCTGCTCGCAAGACTTTCCTGACTCATCAGGCACACAGAATCAGCTCCGAATTCTGTATTTGCAGCTACTTAGAGGCCCTCCCCGCCCTTGACGCAGGCTCACCCCCAAGGGACCCCCGAGCTCCAGCCAGTGTGGCCGCAGCCCTCTGCCGTCCTACAGACGGGATGCCCAGGGGACAGGCCTTGCTGGTGGGTGCCACTCCAGCTCTCCTGTGGCTGCAGGTGCACCCTCAGCCCACGTCAGGTGCCACCGAGTGTTCTTACCCTCTGCCCTACACACTCAACGCCTGACAGATCCCATGAGCACAGCCCAGGACTTCAGGCATCGCTGTCACTCACAGCAATGGACACTTCGCTTCCTCTTGTGAAGGACTCATGATGGTGGGTGAGGGATTAAGTGAAAAATCATGGTGATAGAAGTGACTTAGGATTTTAGGAATAAACAAATATTTTGATGTGCTCTGGTGCCCCACGGTACCCCTGCTAAGATTTTGCTTCCCATCAACTTTTTCATACATTCCCTAAAAGGCTTAATAACTGAACTTCTTAATGGGTTCAGATACATGCCAACACAGGATATGTGCTTCCATGGCTACAGACCGCTTCAAGTGCAGGTCTCTGGTCTGACCAAAACCTGAAACATCTAAGAAGTCGTTTTCTGAGCCAGATCCACAGAAGGGGATTTTCACCCTTATCAGCTTTGATTCCACCCAGAGCCCAGGATTCACCAGACTTGCATGGACCGAAGACCCACCTGGATGAGTCCACTACTACTCTATCACAGAGACTTAGCATTTCTCCATTTACACAACCACATGCGGCCTATCGTGTTAGACGTTATGCACTCTCAGATTTATCACAGCCCGTCATCTCCTCTCGTGTCCTTGGCCTTGCTGGCTCCCCCCAGAAATCCCTGGGACCCCAAGGATCTGAAGTTGCACAGCGCAAAGCAGCTGAGTGCAGAGTTGTCAGCCCTCAGCCCAGCTGACCAGAGTGTGACCAAGAGCTGGGCCAAGGATCTCAACGCTTCCAACAGCAATGGCCCTCTGCCTGGCGAGCCATGTCTTCAAAAGAGCTGGCGTAACTACTTGGGAGAATAGACCAAAGAGCACAGAGAAGGGGAGTATGCCTGTGTTAACTATTGGATCGGCTCCACCCGGGCTTTCTTCTTTAAAACAATTAAAAAAAAATTAAACAGAAGTCAGACTTGAACGCAAACATTCACAACTCCCAAGCTATGGTCCCCTTTTCGGTACCCACACTACTCTTACTCCTAACTTATGAAAATTCAACATCTTCCTGCTAATTATTATGTATGTGATAAAAAAAAAAAAAAAAAAAAAAAAAAAAAAAACCAACTCACTGCCATTTCCAGGAACCAAACCAGAAGCTGGCAGCAGTTGGGTCTGCAGCTGAACTCCCCAGCTTGGAAAAAACTGCAAACTATCCCACTTGCCATTTTCAATTAAATATTTTATGGAAAAAACGTGAAATAAAATACACTTACTAGAAATGTGTGACTCTGCTGAACATTTTAAGAAACAAAGGATCAAAAAGAAACAGATGTTTCTTCCTAAAAATACCCCCGAAGACTATGTAACACCGAGCAACGGCATTCCCCAGCTTCTGGGAAAGGAGAGGTGCTCCTAAGGGCTGACGGTACAATTGTCCCTCTTCCAGGGACATAAGTGTGCACAGGTTTTCTCCCTCACCGAAGCGAACGGGCAGCTGGCCATTCCTCTCTGGTGCGTAAATACGTGCTGAGCACCTACTGTTTATGACACACTCCAGAAGTTGCTAAGGGGGTGGCAGGATGAACATGGCCTACCGGCCCTGTGCTCTCAGGGGGGCAGGTCCAGAGAGCGAGGCCCTTGGCTCTGCCCACGTCCGTGGTGCAGAAGATGCCAGCGTTGGCTTGGAGGCCAGGACGGCGCACTCTCTCTTCTCCGTCCATGTTCCTCCTGGGTGCTTCGAACTCCTTTCTCCGGGGCCCTGAGCTAGTACTCGCTCGTGGCATGTCCTGTGCACCAGGCAGAGGGCAAGTAGGACACTCAGGACAAAGGCCGCTTAATAACAAAGATCAGGCTTACGGTCTTTTTTCTTATTTGTGTAGAATTATCCTCCAGGTCTACCTTGATGGCCCCGCAGAAGCTGCTTTAAAGATCCCGGTTTTCCTTTTTCTGGCTCTATTAACAGCAGCATAAAGAACTCCCCCTTTTATTTATTTTTTTATTTTATTTTATTTTTTTAGAACTCCCCCTTTTATTTATTTTTTATTTTTTATTTTTTTTAAAATTTTTATTTATTATTTATGATCGTCACAGAGAGAGAGAGAGGGGCAGAGACATAGGCAGAGGGAGAAGCAGGCTCCATGCACTGGGAGCCCGACGTGGGATTCGATCCCGGGTCTCCAGGATCATGCCCTGGGCCAAAGGCAGGCGCCAAACCGCTGCGCCACCCAGGGATCCCGAACTCCCCCTTTTAGAAGAAGGTGCTTGTGGTCCCCTACCCACCAGACACCAGTGCTTCCCAGCATCTGCCTGTTTCTACTGCTTTGGACGTGAGGTCGGAAGAGCCGACCAATGTTCTCGGGCAGAAATGCAAACTTCTGAAGCCAGACCAGCAATTCTGTTTATAACTGACGTTAAAAAGTGGCATGAAGTGGAGGCCGGTTCACAGCTGCCACGGCGCGTGGTCTCAGGAATCATCAAGGGGAGGGGGACTCGTGGGCCGGTCCTCAGAAGCAGGGGAGAACGACCCACTGTGGCGCGCGGATAGTACAACAGAAACACTTCGTCGATCAGCCAGAAACCAGGGCAGGGTAAGATCTGCGCGTGCAGACGACCCATCACAGGGGCGGCGGATACCTCGTGGTCTGAGAGGTTGACTTGCTCGTCTCAGAAGCCAACCGACGGTCTGTCTCTTCATTAGACGTCGCGAAACGGTTCGTTATTATCGACGTGACTTTCTCTGGGTGAGCTCAGAGCACAGTCAGGGATTTGAACGTCACTGTTCTGAACACCCGTGGCCCTCAAACAACTGCGCGGGTTTGCTCGTAGGCACACCTTGTTTGCTGCACTACAGTCCTGCAAACGCTTTTTCCTTAGGAGTTTCTTAACAGCCTTTTCTCTCACTGACTTTACCGTAAACAACACACGTAGCATAGCATAAAGAAAATACAAGTTAATGGACCGTGTGTTACTGGCGAGGCTTCCTCACCAGCAGTTGGCTACGAAGTTTGGCTATTAACTTCCCCACTAGTTAACAGCAGCCTCTTAAGGACTTTTTGGGGGGCCAGGGAGAGTCAAAAGTTGTATGTGAATTTTTTAGGAGGGGGTCAGTGCCCCTAACCCCCATTGCTCAACAGTCAACTGTACTTGGTATTAACCCATTTGCTCACTGCACAAGGCACCGAACTTCTGTTTCACACCATTTAGTAGTGGAAAGCACAACCTATTGAGTGGACAAAGGGCCTGCAGGGGAGGAGACCACCCAGGGAGAGCAGGCCACACTGGCACCAGGGGTGCAGGGGAACAGGCCGCAGGTAGGAGGGAGAGAGGGCCGATAGGCGCAGGGGCCTCATCATCGCCTGAAGAGCATGGGAAGGCGTTATAAGGTGTTCAAGGAGGACTGGGAGGACAGAGCTTGCTCCGCCGAGAGCTCATATCGGCTACTGGGAACGGGCAAGGCTACTTATGGCTGGACAGGAAGCTTCAGCAGACACCAAGGAGATTTTGTTCCTGTGCTCAGTACCCAAATGCAGAGTCTTATTCAAAGCCGTTATACGTCCCTACTAAATATTCTTGATAAGATATTCTTGTTAATCATTATAATCAATAAATTTGATCTATGTGGCATATTTAAAAATCAGCAAACTGAATGTTTATCTTCCAATCAACCACTTGCTTCCAACTTAGCTGATCAACGACACTGGCTAAATCTCCTCACTGAACAGTCCAGACACTTTCACTTGATGTCACGGCTATGGGTTTACCACGAAAGACGCTCAAAAGCCTTTCTCGTGGACAGTTTCATCAGCTATTCAGGCCTGCCATAAACTCTAGCTTCATATCCGAGATGCATTTGACTTAGAAAAGATCCAGCCACCCCAGCAACTTTTAGGAGGCCAACAGTTAGATCAAAATGCCTCTTTCTGTGAATGGTGACTGTTACTTTTTACAAATCCATGAAAGAAACCTAAGAATCCTTAACACCTGTATAGGACTGCATTTCCTCCCGGCTGGTGGTGAACTGAGAGAAATTTCATTTGTGGCAAAGACCCGTCCTCTCGCAAAGGCAGATAAGCACACAGTAAACCAGGGTCTTGGGGGAACTTCATACTTTCCCATGTCTCATAGGAAGTGGTGTCTCCTTTCGATTTCAAAGTTTAGTCTCATTTTTGGTACTTTCCTCTTCCCTTTGAATATTATCACCAGGCGGAGTTGTCACATGCACAATCACTTCTGTTTAGAGGGTTTTTTAAGAGAAATTATGAGATTTGAAAACACAGAAAAGGGGTCCTTTGAGCAGTGTCCAAATTAGTTGAGTATTTAGATTTGGAAAAAAAAAAAAAAAAAGAAAAAATGGACTTCTCTAGGCTCTGATAAATTTCCCTGTGGCTGGAGACCCCAAAGAGCGAGGACAGCTTCTCTATGTCTCCACCCACCCCAAATGCAAGTGGAGCTAATTAATATTTCAAACTTCCCCATCAGCTGGTCTAAGGCCAGGTTCAGCAGTTTACATTTCCTTGCAATGCTTGATTTATGCGGCGACACCCTCCAACCCACAAATACAACAATAAAAATGCAGACGAGGGGTGGAAATTTGCAAGCACACTTTTCTCTTCCACACTAGGTGAAGTGGTTTAGATAGCTGTCACTAACACCAAGGGGTTTATTAATAGGCAAAAATTAATTGTATGTAGACTGAATTAATGAGATGGAAAAACATGCATATTTCAGCTAATACAGAGGGGACCAGCCTCTGCAGAGGCATCTGTAATGAAGTGGCTGGGCCATGGGATGAGGCGCGGAGCAGCTACCAGCAAGCCAGGGTCCTTTTGTGATCACGGGGGCTGGAGGTACTGTTAAAAAAATACACTGTGAAATGTAAACATCAGGCAACTGTTTTGAGCACAAAGTTGACCCCCGATGCGTATTCCGCAGACTGCCATCTACAGATTTATAAATAAATGATTAGATGTAAAATCTCTAGAGGGTTTTCCTTTTCCACAGCAATTACAGGAGCAGATTATTACCATTCAAGTGGGGCTCCAGTGAAAGTTCCTTGACTGGCAGGAATCACTCACTGCCGTCCTCACGTCTAAGTCACCATGACAGGAAATCCAATGTCAGCGTGTACCGCGGACGTTCTCACAAGCCAAGTCAATATGCACTGAATGAACACATTCTCGAGTTAAAATATATTACTGTCAATAACAGACTGAATTAAGAAAGTATGAAGTTTCAAATGTGATCAGTGTCAGGGAGAAGTTTTCCATATTTCATACCCACACAACGCTAAAAGTTGTCGCGTGCGGAAGCCTACACTTACTCGGACATTCTCTCCTTGGCTGTTCTGGATCTGTGTTCTTCCAAGTCATTAAAACTCGAGGTAATGAAGCTAATCAAAGAATAAGCAAGGAGCAGGATTGAGTTCAGCCTATGTTTTTTTTTTTTTTTTTTTTTTTCTAGCCTAAGAATTTCCTTTCTTCCCTCAATCGTCGGGTGGAAAAGTCATCTTTTAGCTTTGGGACTTACTTTCCTTCCAAGAGTGGGTCTGCCCCCCGCTGCTGCACTCATGCACGAAGCTGGTTTTCTGGGATTCACAGGAGCAGAGCCCACTCTCTTTTTTTTTTTTTTTTTTTTAAACTGGTCTGTAATAGGTATAGATTTTTTCAAACTTTTGAACAAATTTAAGACTCACAAGACATAAGAACCATGGTGGACAGAATTTCTGTGTGCCTCTCACTCAGTTTTTCTCCAGCGATAAGATTTTAGGAATCTTGGTGCTTTCTCAAAACCAGTAAGCTGACATTGGTACAGTACCAGTCACTAAACTACAATCTTATTCAGAGGTCACCAGGTTCTACGTACATTTTAACATTTAAAGATTTTTAAGGATGTTTTAAAAACATTTTTGCATCTTATTCATTTTTTTATTTACTTATTTTTTAAAGATGTGATTTATTTAATCATGAGATACACACAGAGAAAAGGGCAGAGACATAGGCAGAGGGAGAAGCAGGCTCCCTATGGGGAGCCTGATGTAGGACTCTATCCCAGGACCCCGGGATCAGGCCCTGAGCTGAAGGCAGATGCTCAACACTGAGCCACCCAGGCGTCCCCATTTTTGCATTTTTAAAATGTGGTTTTGTTACATGCCTAGATTTACATTCCCCCCACCCCAAGCAGACCAAAGCCCTGTTCTCTCCCACCATATCCCAGTCCAGTCCCTGACCAGTGACCTGCTCTTCACCATCATATGTTTGTCACGTCAAGAGTGTTACACAAAGAAAACCATACCGTCTAGGGCTGGCTTTCTCCACTCTGTACAGTGCCCTTGAGCCACATCCAAGCTGTGTCCTGAGTCCCCAGTTCTTGCTTTCTGTTGGTAAGCACTCATCGTGAGTGGGCCCAGTTATCCACTCAACCTTGGGAGACACGTTTGAGTTGTTCCCAAATCCGGGGCCATTGTAAGTACAGCTGCTCTGAACATCTGGGTGCAGCTTTTGTGTGGACATGAATTCTCATTTCTGTAGGGTGTGTGACCAGAAGCTGCTGGGTCACAAGAAGGCTGCAGGTTAGCTTCCTGAGAAGCCACCATCCCGTTCCCCAGAGTGGCAGGCAGGCGTGCAGTGGTGTCGCACTGTGACTTGCATCTCCCTATTGGTTGAGGAGGAGCATCTTTTCTTGTGCTTCCTACCAAACTTATATCCTCTTTGGTTGAGAGTCTGTGCAATTGGTTTGCCCATTTTCCAACTGGAATGTTATTTTCTTATTGCTGAACTCAGGGAGGAATTTATAGGTTAAGGAACACAAGACTTTTGTCAGGAATGGGATCTCTAAGTCTTTGATCCTGGTCTCACCTGCCAGGCTCTTTTTTTTTTTTTTTTTTTTTTTTTTGCCAGGCTCTTTTTATAGGATCTTTTGCAAAGAGCAGAATTTTAGAAAGAACTTTGTATTATTGATTCTTCCATAACTTTCTTATCCTGGACCAATTTTTAAGATGGGTAGCATCTGTTGGAGTTGAATGGCCAGCTCTGCAGCCTTTCAGCAGATGCCTTTAGAGAACCCTGGACAAGGGACGCCTGGGTGGCTCAGCGGTTGAGCGTCTGCCTTCGGCTCAGGGCATGATCCCAGGATCCAGGATTGAGTCCCACATCGGGCGACCCGCATGGAGCCTGCTTCTCCCTTTGCCTGGGTCTCTGCCTCTCTCTCTGTCTCTCTCATGAATAAATAAAAAAAAAAATCTTAAAAAAAAATAGAACCCTGGGCATCCATACAAGAGGCTTCATCTTTGGGAGATAGAGACACTGCATGCTTTTGATGCACACCAGGAAAGCTTCATTGAAGAATGAAATGCGCCACACCTCATAATATTATTTAAAACACAGTTCCCATCACAGGTTCAAATATTTAAAATGCCTTGGCTGGGTAAATATGCAAAATAAATACTGATATATATTATAAATACTGGAGGCCAGCCTGATAAAAAGGCTACTTTCAAGGCACCATCGTCTAGACAAGAGGGGGACACACACACAAGATGAAGGCCTGGTGTCAGGTAATGAATGGCACAGAAACCGGGTGCAGATACAGGAAGCATGGGGTAGGGGCAGGCATCTTCGGTGGAAACGCGCAATAAAGCTCACGCATCAAGTGGCAATGCCAATGTCACTTGGTAGTCGGGGATTTACTGACACAGTTCCTCAGGAACTAAGTGTGGTGTGTCCCCGGCTTGTGTCTGACAGTGGCCACAGATGGGGAAAGACGGGTGGCCCTGTGGTAAGGGCACCGGGTGTACAGGCCACAGAAGCCACCAGCAACAGGCAGTGGACTTTCTAGAGGGGCTGGCAGAGGTCAGGGAAGGTCACAGAGGGACAAGGGTGAGGATATTCTTGAGAAACTGAGAATGCCAGGCAGAGAAGCCAGGACAGAGTCTCAGATCCAGAGAAGAGCACACACCATATTCCTGGGGATGGTGGGGGGGGGGGCGAGCGGCAGGGGGATATGTGCTGTCTGGGACAGGCTGCAGGACAGGGGCCTGGGAGCCTATGGACAAAAGGCTCCAAATCACGTCGAGTTGGGAATTAGCTGTGGACATGTTTGGAAAACAAAAACAAAAACTAAAAACAAGTCGGGAAAAATTCAACAGTCAAAACCACCACAACAAATAGATCTTCCTGGCCAAGGCAGGCCCCGTGCAAAAGATGCCGGTTACCTGTGAGGCTGCGGAGAAGGAGCCAACCCTAGAGCTCAAAGTCTGTGCGTCACAGAAAAGCCAGAAGCTTATCTCAGCTTCTACAGGAAATATTTCTAACTTTGAAAGAAAACATCCTGGCATCCCCAGGGTTAGCAGCCTGCCTAGAAAAGGAAAGGAGAGCCCTGTTGTCCAGTCTCAGGACAAGGCGGAGGTGGAGAGGGGACCTCCCTGCACCTACGAGTGGTAGCAATCACTCTGGATGGCCTGGAGGGTCACCAGGCCCCAGAGGGGACCAGAAGGCCAGGGCCCAGGCATCCCGCCCTGCCCTTGGTGGGCTGGGACAGGTGGCCCTCCAGACTCACCTGTAAGAGCGGTTATCTAAAACACCAAGGCCGCAAGGACAGGTGCAGCCTTCTGTTAGGAAGGGAGGGGGTCCCCGAGATGCAGCTCTACCTCCTCCCTCCTGGCGCCTGGATGCCTCCTCCACTCAGGAGGAGGAGGAGGAGGAGTTGGAGGAGGAGGAGGAGGAAGAGGAGTTGGAGGAGGAGGAGGAGGAGGAGGAAGAGGAGTTGGAGGAGGAGGAGGAGGAGGAAGAGGAGGAGGAGGAGGAGGAAGAGGAGGAGGAGGAGGAGGAAGAGGAGGAGTTGGAGGAGGAGGAGGAGTTGGAGGAGGAGTTGGAGGAGGAGTTGGAGGAGGAGTTGGAGGAGGAGTTGGAGGAGGAGTCGGAGGAGGAGTCGGAGGAGGAGTCGGAGGAGGAGTCGGAGGAGGAGTCGGAGGAGGAGTCGGAGGAGTCGTCGGAGGAGGAGTCGTCGGAGGAGTCGTCGGAGGAGGAGTCGGAGGAGGAGTCGGAGGAGGAGTCGGAGGAGGAGTCGGAGGAGGAGTCGGAGGAGGAGGATTCTCAATGCATCGAAGCTCTGCAGCCCTGGACGGCGGCTTTGCTACAACTGCTACTGGGTCCCCAAACTATGCCTGAGAAACATCATCTAAACTCAGGCCGGCCCCCACGTCAGTCGGTTCCAACCGGCTTGGCTTTCCTCAGCTTGTACAATTCACTGACCTTAATGAAAATCCCCAGAAAGTCTACAAGTCATACAGTCGGTTAAAAAACCCTCTTCCCTGTACTACAATAGCATGTAATCGCTGTCACAAATCGATAGGATATGAATGAGAAGAATGTACAAGGTCTATGAAACGCTGTGCTCGTTTGCTACGGAGCAGTACGGGGCGCCGGATGCAGCTCCGGCCTTTCTCTCCACATCAGACATTCTCTAGCCTCTTTGCAAAAACTATGGGATCGGAGCGCTATAACGGAGGCGGAATGATCCGTTTAGTTACAGTAATTTCAGAAAAATTATTTTTAATTTTGAGACACTTCTATATTCCCATGAAGCCTGCAGGAGTTCTTTTTGTAACTATGAACATGACACGCTGTCTGGTAACCACAATGCTCTGACGGGAACTCTCCAAGGATGGCATTAGGTTTGTGTCCTCGGACCAGTTGTTGTTTCAATGGCATCAGGCTAACGGATGGGTGTAAGTCCTCGGCACACGAGCGCTGGAAACCCAAAGTCTCTCGATAAAGGATGAAGTCCGGGAAGGGGGTGGATCTGTTTCCTGACCGTGTTACCAACATGAAGACCCCAGAGCAGACACCAAGTTTATCCTCCAGAAGCACAGCCTGTCACTTCATTCACGACGGTCAACATTCACTAGGCTGTGCTCTTAAACATTTTATAAATATGCCATTTGTTCTCTTAATTACATACTTTTTCCTGGAAATAAGCAGCATTTCTCAAACGGTGTCCAGTGGATCCCCCCAAATCATCCAGGAGGTTCTCACGTGTTGGAGAAGAAAAGCATCTGCTGGTGAAACGTGGGGACGTGCCCCGTCCTCCGAGGTGGGCCTGCTGGCCACACACCCAAACCTGAGGAGTCTTGCAGGAAAGGGCCCCTCCAACTTGGTCCAAAGCAGACTTTCCCGAATTTTGTTCCTAGAATCCTCAAGGTGTGCAGGAAGTTCGTGAAGTTTGGGAAACGGATACTGATAGTACAAAATTTAATCAGAATAAGTTTTCCACAAAAACACATTAATCTGAACCGCTTATTTGTGAGCGCTTAAAATCTTATAATCTTATGAATGACATTTCCTTTATGCTAAGGACATTACCCTTTTTTCAAGGTCATTTTTAACTTAGGCCAGTTATGGCTGAATCTGTGCAGGACGCTATGTCTACAGGGGACACACACCCTGTGGCTGACAGGGCCACGGATGCGACCCCACAGGTGCCACTAAAATGTCGTGAAGTGGCCACTGTCCCGAGTGCCGAGGGATCCAGTGCATTTTATAAGCAGTTTAAGGTTCCAGATAAACATCAAGTCCGCGGGGCAGCCCAGTTGGCTCAGTGGTTTAGCGCCACCTTCAGCCCGGGGTGGGATCCTGGGGTCCCGGGATAGAGTCCCAGGTTGGGCTCCCTGCATGGAGCCTGCTTCTCCCTCTGCCTGTGTCTCTGCCTTTCTCTGTGTCTCTCATGAATAAATAAAATCTTTAAAACAAAAACATCTAGTCCGCCTCCTGGTACATCAGTTGAGGATGTGGTTTCCGGGGGGCTCGTCTGTTAGGTACAAGGACCAGGGCCCCTGCCTCGTGCGGGAGGTGATGGGCGGTGACGGGAGGTGACGTGGCCGGCCTCCAGGCCCACAGCGTGTGAGGCCCTGGCGCCCACGGCCTGTCCACGTAGGGGTGACAGCGCCCGAGCTGCCTCCCACCCAGGAAGGCCGGCAGGGCAGCACCGCCTGGGAGCACGGAGCCCGCAGGCCCCGGCCGGGGGTCTGGGCAGAGAAGGCCGCGCCACATCCCCGACAGAGTGAGCCAGCCCTTCCCTCGGCGACTCAGGGGAGAACGAGGGGTCCAGGCTCCCCGCACGGAAGCTAGCCACTCAGCTTCACCCAGCTTCCCCTTTTTAATTGCACGCTGGCTTCCTGAGACGAGTGTTTCTTGACGATAATGAAGGAGGACGCGGGCCGCCTCTGCAGTTACTGGGGGCTTGGTATTCACAACCTGTCAAGGGAACTTTATGACCTCACAGCCAGTTGCTATAATTCCAATAATGACCTGCAGACACCAAAAGAATCTAAATTTATCGCTGCATCTCTTAAGGCCACTAGGCCTCATCTGTGAGCGGAAGGCCTCCTGCTGCTGGGGTGGGGGCGGGGGGCAGGTGGTGATCAAGGTGCCCGGGACGCCGGCATCCCGCACCCAGCCAGATGCTCAGTGCTCCCCCCACTCCTCCCGTGCTGGGCGCTGCCCAGGGAGCGAGGCCAGCAGGGCTTCGGAGCAGACCGGGGCTCAGCACGCTGCAGGCCCACAGCAGGGCGTTCCCAGGCCACAAGAGGCAAGAGCAGGCCCCTTACTGGTGTCAGAGAGGGACAGAGGGGCAGGCAGCCTGTTAAGAGTGCCTGTCAGGAGGGGCTCGGGGAGGAGAGCTGCAGCCTCCAGGCTGATTACGTGGAAAGAGAGGTCCTCAATTTCAGGTTCCATGGGATTTTCTTTTGCTCACTGCCAGTTCGGGGCGTCGCTCAGGGAGGAGGGTGAGCTCGCCGCAGCAGCTTCCCTTTTGGAAAAAATAAAGGGATGAAGCATGTCTGCAAAAACCTAAAGCAGGCTGTTCTTTACGGCGTAGAGATTAATAGAAAAGTTAGCGATTTGCTGATTCAAGGTAACCTTGGAAACCAGGAAAACTGGACCCCAGGAAGAAAACAGTATTACATACAGCAAGTAAAATAAATAGAACATAATTTAAAGATATGAGGTAAGAAAACACAAAGTGAATACCGTAAAGTTAAAAATGAAAATATGTATATTAAAATATATTTTTAAATGTGTATTTCACTTAAGTCATCTCTCGGAAAATTGGCACAAAGGTCGGTTATCCCACCACGCCCCATTAGGGATGATCATGGATCACACCCAAGGCAGCAGATCCAGCAAACCGCTAACCTATGAACAACCACAAAGGCCTTATTGTCTCCACTCACGTGCTGGTGAGATGGGAGACTTAGAAAATAAGAATTTTGAGGGGTCCAAATAGCCAATATTTTAACTTTTTTTCCAGAAGAAAAATACCCTTTTGCACAGAGTCTACTACTCTGTTCTACACCATAGAGAACGCATTCTCTGTGCTTAACCCGTGAATTACATCATTCTACTTCCATAATCTTAACGTACGCAATCTGCCTGCGTATTTACCAAGAGATTCACAATGAGATAGAAAATTTCATTTCCCCACGTGCTACTTCTGCAGAAAAGCCATTCTTAATGATTTCTTTTATTTAAAAGAATTTATCAATTTAAAGTGATTATAATTATCAACTGCTTATTTTCTATTAAATAGAACATAATTCCAGCTGCAAACTCGAAGCGCAGCTCGATGCAGTTGGACCCTCAAACGTGCCTTCCTCTAGGGGCACCCCGGGGGGCTCAGCGGTTGAGCATCTGTCTTCAGCTCAGGGTGTGACCCTGGGGTCCTGGGATCGAGTCCCGCATTGGGCTCCTTGGTCAGCGGGGAGCCTGCTTCTCCCTCTGCCTGTGTCTCTGCCTCTCTCTCTGTGTTTCTCTCATGAATAAATAAAATCTTAAAAAAAACAAATGCGTCTTCTGCCTGCAGCCCCGAGGTGAGGAAGGGCTGGGCGCACGGGCCGCACACAGTCCCCTCCGGCGGGAGCAGGGCGAGGCCGGCCTGAACAGCAAGGCCAGCGTGTCTGCCCCCCGCGGCCGCCTCCTGGGCCGGAGCCTCCCTTACCTGCTCCCTCCAGGCCTCAGCGCGGCCCCCGGAACCCAGTGAGGCGCACCCGGAAGGGGCAAAGGCCTCCCACTGCCCGGGAAGCAGGCGCGTGAGCGACAGTGAAGGACGGTCCCGTCCCGCGGGGCCCACGGCGGTGGCGGTTCTCACGGGAGGGCGGCGGCCGCGGGCAAGGGGGCTGTGCCTCTGCCGAGCCGACCGGGTTTCCTCCCCTGCCCGCCCGCCAAGGCGGCCGCGACCCCTGGCCTCGGAGGGCCCCCGTGTCCTGCGGCAACCGGCGCCCGCCCTCAGCCCCGGCGCGCAGGGACGCCACGGACGCGCAGGGCCGATTCGAGGAAGGGGCCCTGCCGCTGTCGCTGCCAGGAGGGCGGGGTCACGGCCACTGGGAGCCCGCGGCCCACGAGGGGCCTGGCAGCTGCCAGGGGTTCCCTGCTCCTGAGGGAGACGCGGCTCTGTCCTCCCTCCGGGCTCCCGTCCTAGGTGAGCAGCGGTGGCGTGGCTCGTGTCAGCAGCTGCAAGGTGGACTTCTCTCCATCCACATCTCCGTCCTCTGTCCCGTGTTTCTCCACCAGTTCGGCCCGTGTGGCCTCCCTGGGCCCTAGGACGACGCTGCCCGGCGCGGACGTCATCGTCCCTCCGTGGCTGGGCCTCTCGCTCCAGTCCCCACCCTCTCCACCTGCCCATCTCGAGCCCCCACTCCCGTCACGGGCTAGGAGCCCAACCTCCTCTCTTCTCCTGCCGAGACCGGGACGATGGGCCAGTACCTGGCCAGCCTGCATCCCCCAACATCCCCAAATCCAGCATGTTCTCCACACTACAGCCAAGATCACTAACAGAACTATCACGGTGACCGGGGCTGTTCCCTGCAAACGGTTCCTGACGCTCCCACAGAGCTCAGACTGAGTCGGCCCCTTGCGATGGCCCGGCCCTTGCCTTGGTTCTTGTCCAGCTACTTTACACAGAGCACAGAGGCTCCCTTCTGGGTTATTCCACATGCACCAGGACTTTACACACAGTTCTCTGCCTGGAATGTTCTGGTATCCCCTTCTCATTGCTCAGATCTTATTTAAACGCCACCTTTCTTGGAAGCCACCTGCAAGCCCCACACAGAGGCCACCCTCTCTGCCCCCTGCCCCACCCCCATGCTCTCACAGCACCAGGTCCTCCTCCTCGGCTGTTCTTCTCACCACCCCACAAATTACTTCTTCACTAGCTGCTGAACACCGACCTCATCCACTCAACTGTGATTCCCAGGAGGGCAGGGAGAACAGGACCTCAACCTCTTAGTGCTGTGCCTCCAGCATTGTCCCCAGCACAGGGGTTCTTGAGAGAGGGGTCTGTGCAGTGAGGTGGCTCCAGGACACAGTCTGGGGTGCTCACTCCACAATCTCTGCTCCTTCACTGTCCCCTTGCTGGTGTCATGGGGACCAAAGCATGTTCCTTCAGCTCCCTTTCTAGAAAGTTCTCTTATTTTCTTCCTTTGGAAAACCCTTTCCCTCTTAGGACATTTTGTTTTGGTGACTGGGTAATTGGGTACGTTCCACCAAGGCCTTGGTCTGAAAGATGAGCAAGGGGTCTGAGTGACAAAGGCCTGAAGAGGTCAGGCAGAAAGAATGAGGAAGCAGCATCAAACCAAAAGGAGCCCACTGTGGGTGGGCAGGAGGGTGCTATACCAACAGACACATAAAGTGGACAAGTGTGCTAATGATAGGCAGCCAGGTCCCACCGCGAGCACTTGTGCTCCCGAAATGTCACTGCCTGAGCGTTAAGGCTTCACCATCATATCTGGTGTGGAGTTTACGGGTGTCTAAGGAACTAACAACTTCAGAATTGGCATAGAAAAGCCAGGAGTGGTCGCCAAATTGGATACCTCTGGTCCCCAATGCCATGGCAGTAACATCTTAGGATATGAAGGAATTCTCCATTCTTGCACCTAGTTTAATAAAAATGATAGCCAAGACAACTCCATGGGTACTGGAGACCGTTAAATCAGGGAAGTCAGGATTCTGTCTTTCTACAATAGCCAAAACAATTGCTGTGAGTAGGAGTCTCGAGCATTTAAAGATTAGTAAATCTCTCAAAGCCAGACAGAAGCACCCATATTGCTGCTTTAAATCAATACTTAAAAAATACTCAGTAAAATAACTATATATAAAGAATAAGGTTTGGCAAAAAGGAGTATTTCTTTACAAACTTCCATTTAGATTTCAACATAAATCATCTTTAGTGAACACATTTAAACACGTTAAATACCACACAAGCATGTTTTGATTTGGTGAGAATTGGCATTTCAAAAAACTCATGTATTTCATTAACCATTCAGTTCCCACCAATCTGAACACACAAACTGGTGATTTCTTCAGCTAATATATCCAGGCCTAATGAACTTGCAACCCTCTGTCGTGGCATCAAGTCAATTCTGGATGGGGCCAGAGGGCTGGTGTTGGACAGCACATGCCTTCCCAATCAGGACACAGCAGGAAGAACAAGGCAGAGGGTGGACGTCAGCTTGCAACCCCCGGCTTTCAACACCACCTGTCACCTGGGCTCTGCGGCAAGGTGGCAGGCATCATAAAGATGACACTGTTACACAAAGAACTTAAAATGTGTGTGTGTGGGGGGATGTCTGCCTACATGAAACTCTGCCTGTGGCAGAGGAATGCAGACTGTTCATGGAAGGGAGGACAGGCTGAGTGCATTATTTTAAAAATCAGGATGTATGATTTAAGGTCAGTCTTGAGAAATGGGTGGGTCATGCAGTGACAACTATACGACATGGTGCAGAGAGAGCAACAGTCAGGGCTGTGTTATCCTAGAGGCAGGGCATCCCTGAGAGGTGGCTGGGATACACTCTGCACAGCCATGGGGGTGGGGGTAGGGGAGGGAGACTGGCCTGCAGGGCCCTGGGAGCTCCTCCTGCTGGAGAGGAACCTGAATGGTCACCCCATAGTCATAAGGGTGAGCACCCACTAAGCCACACCTCCGAGGAAATGTGGCTTCTCGAAGACTAGGAGGAGGGACCCAGAAAGCCAGTGCCCTAGTCAGCAGACAAGCACTGCTGGAGGAAGAGAATGCCATGCTAGGTACCACACCGTATCTACACACAACTTTTCAAACGCAGTAATGTGATATAAAGTAAAAAGTGACTGGACACAAGACAAGATGAACAAAACCAGCAAAGACAAATGAGCAGATCACAGGAGGTAGGAGTATCAGATACAAACCGAAAATACTGTGGTTCATTCCAATAGGATAAAAGCCAAGATTACAAAATTCTGGAAGAATCGCTAACTACTCAAAAAAGTGAAAATACTAGAATTGAAAAATAAATTTTGGAAATAACGTAGGCTATGAATGTATTTAAAACCAAATTTGGCACAGTAAGAGAAATTAGCAAACTGTCAGATCAGAAGACATGAAGAGAATGAATCTCACAGATGAAATAATGGAAAATAATGAAGAACACGAGGCGGAGCAGATACAGTGAAGTCTGACAGATGTGTGAATGGAGTCCCAGAAGGAAATAAAAGAGCCTTTGGATGGAGAGATGAGCCCACACAGAATATGCTGAAAGATATGAAGCCACAGATCCAGGAAGCCTTAGGATTCCATATAGGACAAACAAAAGATGCCCCTATCCCTTCAGATGTGATGGTGGAGAAGAGCTCTTCCTTCAGAGAAATAGCAATTGTATTTACAGCTGACTTCTCACAAGAAATGATGGCTGCCTCAGAAAAAAGGGAAGCTACCACTAGGCTCTGAACACTAAATGTCAACCTGAGAATTCTATACCAAGGACAAGTATCATTCAAAAATAAAAATCAAGTTGTTTCCAGAAAAGACAAAATCTGAGCATTCGTTACCAGTGATCCCATATGGTGGTAGATAAAGACATGTGTATCATTGAATGTGTAACCGGCATTCCAAAATATGTATGCATTCACACAGGCAAAAGTTTGTTTTACATATAAATTGTACTGATATAAAGGATGTATAGAACACAATTCACATAAACAATATTCTTTCATGTAAATTTTGTATCACCACTGATTCTTCCAGAAACTTTCATTGGTATTTGCTAAACTCTCGTGTCCATAAGCCAACCTGTGGTTGCAGCTGTTGGATGTGCAGCTCCCACACAGTGGTGGTCAGGTTAACAAGAGCCAAGGAAAGCACTGAAAATGTAGGTCAGAACCTCCCATATTTGTTAGTTTCATATGAGCAATTTATATAGTTTTTTGTGCTATTCAAAAATGTAATGGTTACACACATGACACTCAAATACCATTTTTAACATCTTTTCTGTCACATTCTTAAATCTAGACCAATGGTTTGCAAACATTTTCTTAAAGGTTCAGAGAGTAAATATTCTAGACTTTGTGGGCCAGACAGTCTAGTCACAACTAATGGAGTCTGTTGTTCAAATGTGAAAGCAGCCACAGGCAAAACACAAATGGGCATGGCTGTTTTACATTAAAAATTCACACACAAAAATAGATGGCCAGCAGCAGGCTATATTTTGTTAGCCCCTGATTTAGGCAAGTAAGCTTTAATTTGCAGCACTTGCTAATTTCCATAAATACTCACACTAGGTCAGATTTCACCATACCAACTTGATAGCATTGACCACTGAGCTGAGAAGAGAACCTCAGGAGTACACCACCATAAACATGACCTCAAGGGTAGAGATAACAGTCAAATTAGTGTAACCAGAAGGGATGTGTTTTGAGTATGTGTTACCTTTAAGTGTAATTTATTTAACCATGAATTTATATAGTGTAGTCTTTAATAAGGAATAGAATAACCAGGTCACAGAATTACTGTAAATTAAAGAATGGGCTCTCAAGAGCCACTCTGAGCCAGTATCAGCACATTGTTACTGAAAAGGTATTATTCAGGCAGAAGGAAATTATCAATAGCAAAGAGATTGGATACACAGAATGGACTGCAGATACAAATATGCATGTAAATAAAAATGAATATTGGGCTGCATCCAACAGTAACATCAGGTATATTGTGGTAAAATTTACATATAATAAAATTCACTCTTTTTTAGGTATACAGTTCAGTGGGTATTGACAGGTAGAGTCATGTAACACCTAGCACTCAAGGTACTTACTTATTCCTCAGAGCTTTGATTCTCTGTGTCTTTCAATGAATTTTCCCATTTCATCTAAATCATATTAACTGGTATAAAACTGTTTATAAGATTTCCTATTGTTCTTTCAATACCTGTAAGATCTGTACTGATTTCCCCTTTCAAAACTAGTATGGGTAAATTGACCTTGCATCAGTCTGGTGAGTTTTATCATCTTTATTGGCTTTTCTTTTACTTGGTTTGGGTTTTTCTGTTCTTTGTATTTTATGTTGAAAGCTAGATCAAAGGTTGATAAATGGCCACAGCAAGAATATTTTTAAAGAAGTTCAGAGAGCACTAATTCAGTATAACTTGAAATGGAATCTGCTATGATGTATTACAAGTGATGGTGGAAAAAATGTGTGAAACACTAAAGAGGCTTAGTTGGACAAATTAACAGAGCTTGTTAAAAGATAAGACATTTAAATTCTATGATTATTTAGTCTATTATCCTATCAATAGACACCTTACAGATAATCTTTCAATCTATCCTGGAGTTAACCAACATCAGTTTTGTGAAATTTTGTGAGAAATGAAAACTGGATATCCTGACTTACCTACCACAGAACACTTCAATGGTTTAGCAGCAGTGACAAAGTTTTATTACAATTTTTACATTCAAGGTTGAGATTTTTTTGAGTCAGAAGAACTGCCTTTAACCACTATCATTAAACACCAAATGGCTTTGGAAATCAGCTTTTGCTGCGGATTTGGTAGTTTTTTAAGGAATTCAAGGCAAAACAACACTTACATGCTTATGCTCCAGTAAAGTTACTTTGATAAAAAGTAACCTTGTTTGAATCATAAGAAATGTCAAGCTGCTTTACACTTTCCGAGACCTACATTCCTACACAAATCTACAGTGAATACGTTTTGAGAAAAAAACCACTGTTCCAGCAGCTTTTGTTGGATCTCAAGGCAAGTACAAAGGAAGTTTCTGTATTTCGAAATCCTTTTAGATGTACAATTGAGAAGCTTTCAGTTATTCTTTAATTGGAAGTGATTAATTTGCAGTGTAATGACATGCTAAAAGGAAAACATCAAGAGAAGAATCTAACGGAATTTTATAAATGCCTTCCAAGTCATAAGAACACTCCAAAAAAAAATTATGTCTTTGGACTGATAGCACAGAAGGCATTGATGCAATGGAAAACAAGAAAACAATAGAGAAAAAGAATGAAACCAGAAGTAGGATCTTGAGCAAGATGAATATAATAAACATCCATCCAGACTGATCAGGACAAAATGACAGAGTACTTTTTCCCCAAAATTAGAAACAAGGTAAGGATGTTTATCCTCCTCACCTCTATTTATCACCTTCTGTTGATCCTCATCAATGCAAGTAGTCAAACAAAATAAGTTGTTTTTAAAGAATGACAAAGATACCTGATGTGTCCTGTAATTTAAAATTTCTTATATGCCAAGACACTTTCAGCATTGCATTCCAATAAAAGTTGATTAAAAAATGTCATTTACAATAGCTCAGATACTAAAATATAGATACCTAGTCATACATTCAACAATATATGTGCAAGACCTTTGTACAGAAAAACAGTCACTGAGAAAAATTAAGACAACCTCAATAATGAATATAATGTGTTTGCAGATTTGATGAGTAAAAGCTTCAAACCAATCTAGAGAGTCAATTGAATCTTAGTTTAGAAAGAAGGGAGACAGAACATGAGACTCCTAACTCTGGGAAACGAACAAAGGATGGTGGAAAGGGAGGTAGGTGGGGGGGGAGGGGGTGACTGGGTGAAGGGCACTGAGGTGGGCACTTGATGGGATGAGCACTGGGTGTTATGTTATGTTGGCAAATTGAACTCCAATAAAAAAATAATAAATTATATATGCTAGCGGAAATGTCTTGGCAGCCAAGGCAGTTGTATAAAGACCTGAAGCATCTGTCGACTAAATACCAATATTGTTACAAAGGTACAGTAAGATAGTGTGAGAATAAACAAGTAGACCAATAAGAGGCAGCAGAGAACTCAGGGTAATTCAATTGTGACAAAGGGGTCACTGAATAAATGTGGGGAAAGAATGAACCTCTCAATATGAGCTGATACTCAATGCCTTTCACTATAAAATAATATCAAACAAAATCAACTACAGGTATATTGTAGTTTTATATGTAGAAGCAAAAGAAAAATCTGTGGCTTCTGGAATAGGAAGGCAAACTAGGGCCTGCAGAAGAAGTTCACCACAAGCTAATTTCTAAAGGGTTGTGTTTTAAAAAAGCAGATGAGCTTGGAAAAGAGACTATATGTGGTCCACAAAGACAAAAATGTTTCTATCCATATATTTAGTGTCTAAATATCTGTAAATAGAAAAAAACTTGCCAATCTCTGTTGTAGAATACAAATCTTCATGATCTTATTGGCGAAAAGAGACTTCTTAAACATGACAAAATGAACTAATCAGAAGTGAAAAGACTGATAAAATTTGACTACTTTAAAAATCCTGTACAGCAAGACACCATTAGAGGAATAAAAAAGTAAGCCACAGAATGGGTAATATTTTCAACACATATGGTCAGCAAAGAATTCATATTCAGAATATCTAAAAAATTCTTATGTAAATTAGTAAGGAAAAGAAAGCAACTCGATAGGAAAAGGGGAGATTCCTGTCCAAACACTTCAAAATAGAGTAAATACAAATGGCAAATAACCATGTGAAAATGTATTCAAGTATGTTAGTCATTATAGGATTGCAAATCAAAACCGCAATGAGCTACATGACAAAATAAGAATGACTAAAATTTAAAAGCTTATAAGACCAAATGCGGCCATGGATGTGGAGCAACAGGAAATTTCAGACCCTGCTGGTGAGCATTAAAATGATTTAATCATGCTGAGAAACTGGGTTGCATTATCTACCAAAGACACTTACACCCACACCCTATGACTAGCAACATCAGTGCTTGGTACATGCCCAACAGAAAAGCATGGGTGTGTTGATCAAGGGAAGTCCTGGAATCGTCACAGGGCATACTGGCAATAGCAAGAAACCTGCGGGTATGAGACACCCATCAACAGTGAAGTACATAAGATGATACAACAACGGAAATGAACAAATGATGGCTATATGGCACTATGTGGATAAACCTTATGAGTAGCACTGAATTCAAGCAGTCTGTAATTAAGGATTACATAAGCAGGCTTAGGTGATAAAACTACAAAGAAAAATCAGGAATTACCAAAAATCAGAATAGGAGCTGCCTTTGGGAGAAGAAGAGGAGAATGAGGGAGGGGGAGTAAAAAGGGGGTCTCTGAGCTCCTGCCCATGGTGGTTTGTTTCTTGATGCATGATGGTCATGCCAATACTCATCTTGTGCGCTTCTCTTCATGTGTACTTTATTTCACAGTGAAAATGGTTTACACTTTGAAAGTCTGATTCCCAAGTTGGTACAGGTACAATATTTTTTGAGTACCTCCTGGCAGCCCTGCAGTCTAAGTACGTGAAGTTAGGCTCAACATAGCATACTACGGTTTTCAGTAAGTCATAAATGCTTATCCATGGCCAGGGCTGAGCCAAGAATTTTTAGCAATCATCTATAGGTAGAACGTAGCACTGGAACACTAGGGCTAGCACTAGAATGTAGGCTTCTGGAACAGTCTAAGGAGGCACACCCAAGAATAGCATCAACTGCTCTAAGCATCACCCTCTAGGTCCTACTCAATGCACAACAAGACATACAAATGTCAGAAAGGCAAAAGCAAAAGGGTCCTTATTGTCAGATAGGATAGTCTACTGAAAAAATTAGAATTAAAATGAGAATAAGAGAAATCAGCAAAATAGCCAAATGCAATGGCAGTCAAAAGCTCTTTTGTCGGTCAACAACAACCAGTTAGTAACCAAGATAAAAAAAAAAAAAAGCTTGTTCATAACACAACACAAAAAATGTATACAAGTAAATTCAGAAAATGTGAGGTACATGAATATAAATATATAATTTTATGGAAAAACATCAAGGAAGTGCTGAATGAAATATAGTGTATTCCTGGGGAGGAAAGTATCAAAGTTTTTGAAATTAACATACAATTCATTGGGATTCCTAATTAATTTAGTCAATGTATTCTGAATTATAAGTAACCGGAATTTTAAAGAGTGAAGGCTGACAAGTGGATTCCAAAACTTCTATAAAAGAATAGATTTTTTCATTATTTTATGTTTTTGAGATAATTTTACACTTACATAAAAGTTTTAACAATACAGAGAAGTCTGATATGTTCTTTACCCAGATTCACCCATTTTTATCAATTTGCCAATTTCTCCTTCTCCCTCCCTTTCCATGTTATTTTTGAGCATTTGAGAGCTGGTTAGATACATTACACACCTTATTTCTTAAGAATAAGAATATTCTTAGTTAACCATACTACATTTATCAAATTCAGGGAATTCAACAGAGACACAATGCTTTTATCTAATATACCACTCGCACATTAGTTTTGTCAGTTGTCCCGATTATGACTTCCATTCAGTAGGACTTCCCCTAGTATTGGACCCCACCTGTCCCTTCAGTGTCCCTCAAGCTGGAATAGTCCAACAGACTTGCTTTCTCATCACATGGACATTAACAGTTTTTAAAGATATAACCCCTTCTTGGTGTCCAGCTGAATTGTGACAAACGCCTATCGTTACATAAGCACCATCACAATGGAGACCCAGAACAGCTCCACATCCCCACCATGAACTCCCTGTGGCCTTCCTGTCAACCTCCCCTCACAAGCCTGCCCCTGGCCACCATGAATCTGCTGTGCCCCTGGGACTGCATCTCACCCAATGAGACATATCATATGTTTATTCCATTTACCATTCAGGGAATGGTCTATTCTGGTTGTTTCTGGATATTGTAAGCAAGGCCACCATAGATAGTTGTGTATACACCTTAGGTTTCATGTCACTTGAGTAAACATTGATCAGTGAGACTTCTGGGTCATATAGTAAGTGTAGGTTTAACTTGATTAAAAATTAACTACCAAGTGGTTTTCCGGCGTGGCTGTAATTCAGCGCTTCTACCAGCAGTGCACTTAGAGTTCCAGTTGCTCCCACCCTCATCAGCACTTGCTACTGTCAGCTTCTGATTTTACCCACTCGGATGCACGTGTCCCGGTGTCTCCTTAGTGTTTTAATTCTCATGCCTAAGGGCTAAGACACTGAGCATGTTCTCATTGGCCTAACTCCCACTAGTATGCATTCTTTCATAATGAGTCCATTCAAGTATTTCACCATTTTTAAAATGAGCTTGTCACCATCACTCCTCCTGTTCTAGGCTCACTTCGTATGTTTCCTGTCCCAGTCCTAGAATCCACCATTTTTCCAAGTAGCATAAGATCCTTGTAGTGGTAAGGAGTACAGATCTTCCTTGACTTAACAATGGGGTTGCATCCTGAAAAACGTACTGTAAATTGAAAATATAAAGCAAAATGCATGTGCTACACCTAACCTACCAAATATGACAGCTTATCCTAGCCTACCTTAAACATGCTCAGAACACTTGTATTAGCCTACAGTTGGGCAAAATCCTCAAACACAAAGCCTTTCCGTTAGTGTTGACTATCCCATGTAATTTATCAAATACAGCAGTTTAAGTGAAAAACCACATGGTTGTTGGGTATAGAATGGTTTTCAGTGTTTGGATGCTGATCCTCTTGATCACAGGGTAGAATGGGAGCCATGGCTTGCTGCCCCCAGCATCATGAGAGGATCCTACTGTATGTCGCTAACCCTGGAAAATCCCAAATTCTAAGATTCAGAGAATAGTTTCTATTCAATACGTGTCACTTTCACACCAATCTTAAATTGAAAAGGCATAAGTTGAACCATCATAGACGAGGGACTGTCCATATTTAGAAAATAAGATCGGGGGCACCTGGCTGGCTGAGTCAGAAAAGCATGTGGCTCTTGATCTCAGGGTTTTGAGTTCGAGCTCTATGTTGGGTGTCGAGATTACTTTTAAAAAAGTTATTAAAAAAAAAAAGAAAAAAAGATTGGGAATCAGCAGGGTGAACACTGCTTCTAAGTCTTTCCCATAGACAGAGCCAGGTAACACGTGCATTGTAGAAATGATCAGTTCGTATGGGTTATTCCAATTCCAACCTACCCCCATGAGCTTCCTCCTTGCTGTCTCGCTTCTCCCACAGGGAGAACCTTGGTTTCTTGAAACACTAGCATATTTTGTCATTTGCTCAAGCCTCATATACAAACTTTTCATACCATTATGAAAATCAATTATTTGCAGTTTCCTCCACAACTGAGTAGATCTCATCACAGCAGAGTGTGCAAAAGTTACCTGCATTAGATCTTCCTCCCTCTTGCATGAGGATAATCATTTGCAGCATAATTAATAGATTTCCCAATATCCAACTATCCTTGTATTCCTGGCTATAGATTCAACTCCGTCAAGATCTATTATACTATCAACAAAGTGGAGGAATCTGTTCACTCATAGCTTGTTTAGGACTTCTGCGTCAATATTCCCAATTTTTGGGATCCCTGGGTGGCTCAGTGGTTTAACGCCTTCGGCTCAGGGAGTGATCCTGGAGTCCCAGGATCGAGTCCTACCATCGGGCTCCCTGCAGGGAGCCTGCTTCTCCCTCTGCCTGTGTCTCTGCCCCGCCCCTGTCTCCCATGAATAAATAAAATCTTTCAAAAAAAATTCCCAATTTTCCCACGTGGTAGGGGGGTATACTATCTTTACTTGGTTTAGGTTTCAAGGTTATAATTGTTTCACAAAAAATATAAAAAGTTCTTCATTTTTTGTGCTCTGAAATCACTTACGTAACATTAGGACGAGCTATGCAAAAGGAAGGTTTCATGGAACTCCCCTGTGAAATCGACTGGACCTGGTCCTATTTGGTAATGTAATTCCTGGGAGACACTATTTCCTCAACATACATTGGTTTACTTAAGTATTCTCTGATAGGGTTAATTTTAGCAAAACTCTTTTCTCTAATCATGCACTTCAATCGGTTTTCAAATTTATCCTGCAAAATTAACCTGTGCTTCTCAGAAGTTACTTCTGTATCAATACTTAATTTTCTTGTTCTTATTTCTTATTTTGTATATTTGTTTTATCTATTTTTCCCCTTGAATAAAGCAGCTAATGATTTGTCTCTTCATTTTTTTTTTTTTTCAAGGAATCTGGACTTGGATTTATTGACTTAAGCTGTGCTTTTCCATTTCCTTTCTTGTATTTTTTTTTGTTTCCTTTTTCTATTATTCTTAGTTCTCAGAGTTTAAATTTTTTCTTCTTCATTGATTTTGGTAGCTACACATGAATATTCCTCTAATTGTTGCTTTAACTGTGTTTAATATACAGTGCTTTCATTTTATAGGAGTTCTGTAATGTTTCCATTTGCACCGTCACCTGAGAGTTTACATAATAATTCCTAGTTTTGCTGCACTGTGATTAGACAATGTTTGTAATAATTTTTAAATAAAACTTCTGTTTTCTTCATAACCTAACTTTTGATACGTTTTTGTAGGTATCCTGTGTATGTTTGAGAAGATTAAGTAGTCTCCATTAATGGGGTAAATTTTGCTATATGTCCATAGCAAAACTGTACCCCTTGGGTCCTCCTATGTCATTACTTGTGTCCACTTGACCGGTCTTTTCTGAAGATAATGTTCGTATCTCCTAACATTTCTGTTTTCTATGTATTTGTCTCTACATATGCCATGATTTCTGCTTTATACAGGTGGTTTATGTGTTGTAAGTGGCCTATCTTCACTAGGAAGGTCGTGCTTATTAGCAAGTATCCCCACAGTCTCTCAGAATGCTTTTTGGCTGGGTTTCCATCTGGTGTGCTATCATGATTCCATGATTCCTGACTCTCACTGTCTTCCAATCACTGTTTCAGGTGCACTGTTTATATGTGCACATAGTTGGGTTTTGGCTCATAGGCCAACTTGAAATCTCACTTTTATAGGCAAGGTAAGCCCCATCGCATGTATCTGTAGGGCTTCAACCCTTGTCCTGTTACCTTATCATTATCGTATCATTACCATGTTTTTCTACTTGGTCTTCTTTATTCTAGATGTTACCTTTGCATTTTTTATAGTGCCCATAATCTAGAATGGCCAACCTGTTCCAGGTTAGCTGGGACTTTCCTAATTTTAAAATTGGAGTCCTGCATCCTGGGAGCAGTCAGGGAGCAGTTCAGTCCCAGCCAAGCAGGGATAAGCAGTTGGCCTATTTTAATTCCTGTTTTCCTTACCCAGTCTTTTCCTTTCTGGTCTGTTGGTTTGAAATGGCTTCCTTTGATGCCCAACCATTACTTATACAACTGTCTGATATTATTCCCCCTTTTTCTCCCCTCTTTTTTTCTCCTCCCTTTTAACTCATATTGTCCAGATTCTCTCAGACTGTTTGCATACTCTTCTTCCTCCCATATCCCCACCCCTAAGCAAAATGTTTTCAGTTACGGTGAAAAAACAACATATCCTACTATGTATTAAACTATCTGTAGAGCTACATGTATTAAGAGTGAAGAGCCAGTCCAGGGATGAACAAATAGGCAGTGGAGAAGGGGCTGTGTACAGACCCACACCTGCGAGCACTTAGAATAAAGTGAAGTGGATATTTCCTCTAAGAGGGTTGATGACAGCACACCGTGTGGATAGATGGTGTAGAAAAACCAACTGTCCACGTAGGATGGCTTTATATTACAGCATATCTCAGATCACACAAAAGCAATTTATCAACAAATTTAAAATATTAAAAACATAAAAGCACTGTATGCAAAATAGTTTTTGCATTCTTGCAGTAGTAATGATATTTCAAAACAAGACTCAAAACATAGAGGCTCCAATAAAAGAACTGTCAGATTGGACTACATAAAAATTTAAAACTCCAACATGCCAAAGGCAACTTTAGAGACTGGAATATCTATAACTTATCAGACAAAGGACTAATAGTCATCCTTTAGAAAAAGTTACTAAAAAGTTAGAAATAAACTATGGGGTTCATGTGAAGAATATGCACAAGCAAATCAAAGGAGAAAAAAAACACAACCAGCTAATAAAGATCCATGACCTCAGTTGTCACCAGAAAAATGTCTGTTTCCATTAAAATAAGCCACTTAAAAAGTGTCATGTTCATGAAGATGTGTTGAAATCCACATCCTTTCTTACTATTGAGGGCTGTAAATGGACAGCCTTTCTGCAGGGTGCACCTACCCATGGCTTAGGTGCACATGCCCTTGACCCAGCGATGCCCCTTCCAGGAAGCTATTCTGCAAAAACACACACATCAACATCCATGTTAATGGTCTATAAAAGCAAAGAAGCTGCACAGAAATTAAATTCCTCCCCCCCCCCCAAAAAAGTGAGAAGGGTTAATACATTATAGCAGTCCATAATTTAGAAAAGGTGCAGCTATGGGAAACTGATCTATTAGCAAGTTTAAATCTTACAAAACAATATGCTGTATACCTTTCTGGTCAAGGCACAGAAGAACAGGAAGGTTTATTTAAAAAACAAATTTGCAAGGTTTCCTTTAAAAGGATCCAGACTGTCCCTGGAAAGAGGATTTTTATACTGTTACATTGGAAATTTTTAAGTAGACTTGAGTTGCTTTAACATTTTTTAAGTCCAAGAAAGGAAAATCATCTAAAGTCAACAGTGACTCCCAGAAGTCAGGAAGACCCTGCTAGGGATAGAGATGGTCTTCCTTGAAGCCTTCCATGCCCCATGACCCCAGCACAAGCATCTCCTTCACATTACAGGATGCCTCACTAGTTGAAAACACTTGGCACGGACTGACCACCCTGCCATGATGGCCAGACCCTGTTCTCAGAGGCCAATGTGATCTTTTAACTGCAAAAAGGCACATAGAGCATGTGCCCTGCGACATTAAGGAATTAATAAATGAATGCTTGGAAATGAGATGATTGTTAACCACACAGAAAGGTCAAGAAACGGGTAAAAGCATATGGAGAGAAGTAAGAAATTATGAACTTGGCTCTAAAAAGAGAAATCGTTGTTGGAAATGGGCAGCAAAACATCAAAATGTTACACAAAGTGATATTCACAGTTTTAGAAGAAGTGAATTGCTGGGCTCACATCAGTGCTTTGCTTTCTGGGCCATCCCAGTGCATATGGGGCATCCTCTCCTGCCTGCACCCCCACGGAGGCCTGGAGTGCAAGGCCAGGCCATGCAGGTGAGCGGCACTCGAGGGTGGGGCACTATCTGAGGATCAAGTAGGGGCTCTGTGGTTCCCATCACTCTATTTAAGGAGCTTTGTCTAAGTAGGACTTCAGTTCAAATTTAGACATTTTATTTGGAATTCTGTTTTTATAGTGTCCTTGGAGTAACCCTGGCATACTTTTTCTGTAGCTTAATATTGTTTCAAAAAGGCTTTTCTGGCACTTACAGTATTTTAGGGCTAAGCTGATCTTTAAAACTTCACATGCTCCTTTATCGTGAACAATGCTAGTAGCCTTGGCACTAACATGCAGGATGAGTGACTGAGTTTTTTTCTCATCAACAAGTGTGGCCATTGTCACTCTCCAGAGTTTAGCCCAGAACTTCACTCCACAAGGCTGCCAACAGGGGGCAAGATCTGTTCTGTCCCCGAGCAAGCAGTTCTGGGAAAGAAAGTGGGCACTGAGACAGCTACACTGGAGATTTTCTGAAACAGGAGCATGAAATCACAAAAGCTGAGGACTGTTGTTGCAACCACAACGCCCAGAGCAAGTACAGCAACGTTACACGGTGCCTGTGCTGCAGGGGAAGCCTTGATGGACACAGGGAGGTCTGCCACATGTGCAAAATGCCAGCGGCTCTCCAGCGCGGCAAGCTACAGAGGTCTGTGGGGGGAATATTCAGCACCAGGGTTTGGTTCCAGAGCTCAGGGACAGGATTTAGGTTGTGGAGAGAAGGTCCACGCAGACCACGGAATGTTTGTAAACAGAGGCTGGAATTCAGCAGGCCAATCAGGTTAATAAATTATGACACTGAAATGTGGAATTAATTTCATTTCAATCAACTAAGCTTACTTTCTTGAAAGATAATTTCTTCCAGGACATGTCAAATCACTGCAAAACTCCTATGGATATAGTGAGACCTCTGCTTTTAAAAGCAGGCTAGGCTTCAATTCTCAAAGCATGACATTAGATATTTGGCTATGTGAAAACCTCATTGATGTTAATGGAAATAGCATGGACTTTCCAAACAAGAGTTTTAAATGCAGGGGTTAAAAATCCTACTGAATTAGAATCAACTCTGCCTCTAAGAAACACTGGCAAGCCAATACAGCACACACCAGGCGTGCTCTGAGGGTCACTTGTCATTCAGCATTTGGGTGTTGCTCTCAATGCATATTTTATGAAACAAATAGAGTAGCAAGTCTGTTTTTAGGTGACAAGGCAAGGAAAAGCCATTTGCTACTAGTTAATAACACAGCTGTGCCAGTTGTTCCTTTCAGGTCTCCTGGAGAGTCACCTACAGAGTCGTCCTGTCTGCTAGGAGGGAGCCTGGGACAGTCACCTGCATGGTCCTATTTGCTAGGAGGGAGCCTGGGACAGTCACCTGCAGAGTTGTCTTGTCTGCTAGGAGGGAGCCTGGGACAGCTGTCTGCGTGTCTTGTCTGCTAAGGAGAAACCCTGGTAGTTACCTTCAGGGTCCTTCTGTCTGCTAAGAAAAGACCCTGGGACAGTCACCTGCAGGGTCCTCCTGTCTGCTGGGAGGGAGCCTGGGATAGTCACCTGCAGGGTCCTCCAATCTTCTGGGAAGAAACCTGGACAGTCACGTGCAAGGTCCTCCTGTCTGCTGGGAGGGAGCCTGCAACAGTCACCTATAGAGTCTTCTTGTCTGCTATGGCGGGAGCTGGAAACCCAGCCTTACACTTTGACTCTTTGGTTGGCAATCAGATGGGAGGGGCTGGTGACACCCACAGATTCATCTTAAAGAAGCAAAAGCAAACAAAAAATAACGTGTCACACCTTTTGGTTTTGAAAGGCCCCCAAAGATTTAGTGATCTTTGGGGATGGGGAAGGGGTGTCTACCAATTTCAACCCCACATTTACATAGGTTTAAGAGAATTTTCTAAGCCAAAGAAATAGCACAGAGGCAATTAGGGAAGGCCTGGCTATGAATTTGTACCAGAGATGGGGGCTCCTCATTCAAAGAGCAAGGATACTGCTCCTCTCAGCATCTTCATGAAGCCAGGTCACACTGCTGTCACTGTAAAGGATCCCATAGGCATGACAAACAGCCGGGACCTAGCTGAGCATCTCCCAGGAGGTCAGGTGTCTCTTCCTCAGCAAGGCCTTGGATCCCCTCATTTAAAAGGCACCCACGGGGATCCCTGTGAGGCTCAGCGGTTTGGCGCCTGCCTTTGGCCCAGGGCGTGATCCTGGAGTCCCAGGATTGAGTCCCATATCGGGCTCCCGGTGTGGAGCCTGCTTCTCCCTCTGCCTGTGTCTCTGCCCCTTTCTCTCTCTCTCTGGGATTTATTTATCATGAATAAATAAATAAAATCCTTAAAAAAAATAAAAGGCACCCACACTCTCCCCTGGTACTCGTCTCATCCTTCATTCCTGCTTGCCAGCTCTCCAGGACACTCTCCGCACCCAGTATGTGAAACACAGTCTACATATTCCTTCTGCCTTGTGCCTGCCCGCCCATCTCCATCCCCAGCCAAGAATATAAGCCCTTTTTGGGCAGGGTTTTTAATCTGGTTTGTTGTGGGATCTCTGTATTTCCAGAACTCAGTAGGTCCTCATTACATATTAAATGAATTAAAGCAGGTGTATCTACGGCACATTTCACAAAACATTACTTGCCAATGTGCCACACGTGTAATTCTTGAACTTTCGATGGACTGCAGGAGGTGGGTAGACAATGGCAGTGACAGCAGTTCTGGCCAGTGAGCAGACCAGAGCTCCAGGGTCACCCGTGTGTGACAACCACAGGCAGGGAGGCACATGGACTCCCCAGGACGAGACTGAGTCCATGTCCTATAGGACCCTCGATGGTCATTCACAACTAGGCAGACGATGCCCAGTGCCTGACACCTCACCACAGAGCCCATCTAGCGCACAGGAACCTTGTTGACTTTAGGCTGCAGAGAACGTGAAGTATCACTTTTTGCTGACTCTGGTTGAAGAGCTTTTGGGCTGGCAGGGAGCCTCTCTAGGTCACCCTCTATGGTACTGTTTCCGAGGCAGGCAAAGTCCCACCTCCCCGGGTGGGCCTCACACCTGCTCGTCCTGGGAGCTCCCGAGGTGGTTATCCAGGAGGGTTGCTGCGTGCTCCAAGTCGTGGTGCTGTGTTCGTATCTTAGAAGATGTTGGCACATGACGGGCTCCTCACAGGAGTATGGTCCTTGTGCCACTGACAAAGCAGCACGCTGATCTCCTACCCGGAGCCTGTACAGATCCCATTAAGTGCACACTACACACGCTTCTGTTGAAGGTGCCACAGCTAGCGAAGGCCACAGAAAACTCTAGCAGGGGCACCAGGCACCACTGTCTTGATCTCTCCTTGGCTTTTCATCTGGGTGCCCCTGGGGTGCAGAGTTTGCATCTGCAGCGGGACCCATATGAGCTGACCCTCTGTGATCTGGACGCAGCATCAGGGCGGGGGCCACTGCGACCGCTGCGCGGGTGGGCTGTCTGGGGCGGCCGGCTGCCGCTAGCGTACTCAGACAGAAACGTTACCTCTCACCCACACTTTCAATGTGAAAAATCAATGCCTCTCTATGGATACTCTACCTTTTCCTCCAGAAACTGCACACGCTCCAGTGTTTACAACGCGTTTCTGCAAGATTTAGTGCGCATGGGCACCGCCCGAAAACTCCAATCCACCCGCGGTGAAATTCCCTCTTGCTCACGTAATGACAACCCGCGGCTGTGTTGAAGAACAGCTCCCCTTCTGTACTCGCTGTTAAAGATGATTTACATTTATATTTTTCCTTTTTTCAAAGGATTACAAGTGCTTTACAAGCTCATCCCGAGTTTGTTTCCGCCAGTCATTTCGCCCAGGCGAGTCACGCTGCAGCAGCACCAGCAGTGCCCGCCAAGCCCTCGGGGTGAAGGCCGAAAGGGGAAGGCTCCCATCTGGCCCTTCCTGCCCACTTCGAGGTATCGACACTCTGGACAAATCAGACCTTGTGCAGGTTTTTAAAAATTCTAATTCGTGTAAAGAAATGGACCTACTTTTTTTTTTTTTTAAGCCAACTGACAGCTGGGTAACCAAGTCTTAAGACAGATAAAAATTGCCTCCCGGTGCCCGAACCCTTCTCCCCTGCTGCGGGGTAGCCACACGCCCCCGTGGCCCCGACAGGACCCCACGGGACCGGCCGGCTGAGGTGCTTCACAGCCACACTCTGTGCCTCTGAGCACAAGGCCCACCCCAGGTGGTCCCTGCAGGGCTGAGGCCGAAGCCCGGAGGACCCTGGGCTGGGCAGCCTCCGTTCTCAGCACAAAACACAGGTAAGGCGCAGTCTACCCCTAAGCCTGGCGCTCCCTTCTGCTGCTTCAAGGACACACCTCGGGAGGAAGAGATTTTCAAGACCATCCTAAATGACTTTTGCTGGTTCTCAGCAGGAAGCTTCACTCCGGCTGGAAGAAGGGGTGGTTTTTCCATTAGACCTTTTGAAAAGCAAGCAGCCTGTCCTCCCATCACATTCCAAATGCCCACCTCAGGTACCCCTTTCTGGACAAGGGGCCTCAGGCAGAAGGACGGCAGGTAGAGGCACTCCTCTTGCCTGTGACCACCAGCAGCAGCTCCCAATGCCGTCATCCACCCGTTCTCCAGGCACCCCTCCGCACTCACACCACCTTCTCAGGACGTTTACCCGGCTCACGGACCCTGTGTCCCGAGGCCTCCAACGACCTGACGACTCCCACCCCTCTGGCTTGCTGAGCCTGAAGCTCCTGGTGATGGCCCAAGGAACGTGTGCTCAGAGCTACCAGTATTAATTTTTAAAAAATATTTATTTGAGAGAGCACACATGCACAAGCAGGGGGAGGCGCAGAGGGAGAAGCAGACTTTCCACTGAGCAGGGACTTGATCCCAGGGCCCCGAGATCATGACCTGAGCTGAAGGCAGACGCTTCACCGACGGAGTCCCCCAGGCACCCCCAGTGATGCTGATCTTTATCAGTGTGATGGACGAGCAGACACGTGCGTTATGGAGCACTAGAGTGGGTCCCACCACTCCCAACACGACAGGCTCCAAGGACACAGTGAACGTGCAGAGGGGTGCCTGATGCCACCCGCAGACCCTCCAGGGTCCTGGCCGTGAGTCCTGCCGGCCACTGTTCTGCACACCCCACTTCTCGCTTCATCCGTAGTCATGGTGAACCTCTGAGGCCTTGTCGTCCTCTCAGATATGAAACCAGACTGTTACCAAACAGCTGTGTGTCTGGTCAGTCATCCTCACAGCGCCTGAGAGCGAGGGAAGGCAGGAAAAGGAGGCCGCTGGGGGACTCTAGCTGGCGTGGCCAACACAGGCTGCCGCTTGCAGGGGTGTGGCTGGAGCAAGTGGTCTCTGGGGCCACCCCAGCTCCCTGACTGCAGGGTCACTGCTGCCCAATGTGTACCTGCCCCTGGCTCTCCTTACACCTTCACACCCAACCTCTTTGCCGCTCAGCCCAGAGACCCTGGACTGTGATGCACAGCAGACTTTTCCCAAAGACTGGCAAGTCCCCCTGCTGTCCTGTCTACTGTCAAGTATGTTCCCCACCCTTTGCTCCTCCTCACAGGTGTTTTGTATTATGGAATTCCATAAGCTGCCTCAAAACCTCTGGCGTGAGCCAGCCCACTACCAGGGACACGTGGCTACCACTGGGTTTGGTGAAGTCTGCCTGTGGCCTATGCTTCCCATGTGGGTCATCCCAGCGAGGCCTCAGCACCGGGGGACCCAGCCTCCACCTGGAACACCACGCATACTCCACTTGCACGATCAACTACGTAGGTTTACAGATCCTAAAAGTTTGGAAAGTGTAAAACCAGGTGTTAGGAGGTGGGGCCGCTGGAAGGTGACTGTGCTGTGAGGGTGGAGCCCCTGGGAACAGGATCAATGCCCTTAGGACGGAGCCTCAGAGAGCCCCCTGGCCCCTTGTGCCCTGGGAGGATGCAGGAGGCCACGGTCTGCGAGGCAGGCTCTCGCCACACGCGGACACACTGGCTCCGTGATGATCTTGGTCTTCCAGCCTCCGGAGCCGTGAGCTGCCCACTCTGTGGGGCTTTGGTCACAGCAGCGCAGGGGGACACGTGGCAGAGACACCCCCCATGGGAAGCCGGGTCCTCGGGGCAGGGGGAGGCTGGCCGGGGGCGTGGCCCTGCGGGGCACAGGCCATCTAGGGTCCTGCAGGTGACCCAGTGGCCAGGGCAGCCCGTTCACAGCACCCGATGGTGGGCGGGGGGGGGGGGGGGCTTCGCAATCCAGGACGCTGGACAGTGACAGCCGCGGGCAACCCCCCCCCCCCGCCCCCCAGCCCCCCGAGGCAGGCCAGCCGCTCCTCCTCCTGGAGACGTGGGCCGGGCCCCGGGGGAGCCAGCGGCAGGCAGCTCACCCTGCTGTCACCGCCACTCTTCTCTCCGCTCTACTGGAACCCCGCGTCACCCCTCACGGGCCCTGGGGCCGGGGCGCCGGAGCCACGGAGCCTCGCAGCCTCCGCCAGGACCTCAGGGCCGCCTGACAGAGCGGGAGGCAGCCGGACGGAGGACGGAGGAGCAGGCCTGAGACGCGGGCTCTCAGGAGCGCTTCCTGGCGCCGGCAGTCCCCTCCCGGTCCCCGGTCCTCGGCCGCGGGGGTGAGCGGCTGTCCCCGAGCCCTCAAGTGCGCCGGCCGCTGCCTCACAAGGCCTGCTCCGGAGCTCGGGCGGCGGCGGCCGGCACCGAGGGCCCCCCAGAGGTCTCAGGTCCCCCGAGAGCACGGCAACAGTTTTTTAGGTTATCGGTGAAAATCCAGTCCATTGTGGGGTCAGCGCAGCCCAGAGGTCAGGCCAAGACCTCCTCTTTCTGACCAGCACACGCAACTCAAACTCGGTACGGCAATCTTCCTCTGGATTGCTAAATTTTGCCTTTAATCAAAGCTTACTGGAAATGGGAAACATCTGGGAACACAGGGCTGGGGCCGAACGTTCTCTAATCTGAGTGACCTATATGAATTCTATAGGTAATGATTTTTCTCCTTATTGGTTATAATCATCGTGTAACTCCTAGTGTCTTCACACTGGGGCACGAGAGCTCTCAGTTTGCAGAGAATAAGGAAGGCAAATAGACGGGGGGCTAAATGCAGCACACGACGATGGACATGGCACCAGGGGCCATTTGTTCACTACGGTAAGAACCATTTAATACTTTGCATTTTACTTTGCCATCGGACATTTCTATAAAATGCTTTTTTGAAAAAAAAAAAAAAAAGAAAAAAGAAAACAGGTTTTCCTAGAGTCAAATGACCTTTAAACATTCACTCACACTAGTTCTTTCTTTAACTCATTGGTCCCCTGGGATTGCCACATCACTAATTAATACAGAAAACATGAGGATCCAGGAGAGCCTGTGCTGCGGGTGTTGGAGGAATGCACATCTTGGGGAAGGTCTCACCGTGACGTGTCTCTGGCTCTCGGGGGAAGAGCACACTTGACATGGCTTCAAGGGCTGCCCGCACGGCCTGTCCTGATCAAGCCACAGGGGAGGGCGCCAAGCAAAGTCCGTGAGCGGAGCCATCCAGGCAGCGCCTGCGGCAGAACTGGGAGGAACAGGGGACGGCGAGGAGGGGCGGGTTCTGGATGCCGCACCAGCCCGGGGCACCCTGTCGCTGCTGTGCAGGTCCACGACAGGGCTGCGGGC